>NC_057718.1:3098272-3109056 GCF_004010195.1 Chiloscyllium plagiosum | reverse complement strand
GTCTCTGAAGAAGGAGGCCATCTGGTGTGTTCTATGGTGGAACTGGTCCTCCTGGGAGCAGATACGGCGGAGGCGGAGGAATTGGGAATACGGGATGGCATTTTTGCAGGAGGTAGGGTGGAAAGAGGTGTAATCCAGGTAGCTGTGGGAGTCGGTGGGTTTGTAAAACATGTCAGTGTCAAGTCGGTCGACATTAATGGAGATGGAGAGGTCCAGGAAGGGGAGGGAGGAGTCAGAGATGGTCCAGTTAAATTTAAGGTCAGGGTGGAATGTGTTGGCGAAGTTGATGAATTGCTCAACCTCCTCGCGGGAGCACGAGGTGGCGGAGGAAGAGGTGGGGAGTGGTGCCGGTGAAATTACGGAAGATCAACTGCTCTACATAGCCAACAAAGAGACAGGCATAGCTGGGGCCCATACGTGTGCCCATGGCTCCCCTTTGATCTGGAGGAAGTGGGAGGGTTCAAAGGAGAAATTGTTAAGGGTGAGGGCCAGTTCGGCCAAACGAATGAGAGTGTCGGTGGAAGGGTACTGTTGGGGACGTCTGGAGAGGAAAAGACGGAGGGCTTGGAGGCCCTGGTCATGGCGGATGGAGGTATAGATGGATTGGATATCCATGGTGAAGATGAGGCGTTGGGGGCCAGGGAAACGGAAGTCTTGGAGGAGGTGGAGGGTGTGGGTGGTGTCTCAATTGTATGTGGGGAGTTCCTGGACTAGGGGGGATAGGACAGTGTCGAGGTAGGTAGAGATGAGTTCAGTGGGGCAGGAGCATGCTGAGACAATGGGTCGGCCAGGGTGGTCAGGCTTGTGGATCTTGGGAAGGAGGTAGAACCGGGCAGTGCGGGGTTCCTGGACTATGAGGTTGGAAGCTGTGGGTGGGAGATCTCTGGACTATGAGGTTGGACATAGAGGGATGTGTAGCTGTATAGTAGATATGTCATTTTTAGACTTCCAGAAGGAGTTTGACAAGCTACCTTTCAAATGGTTAAGTCAAAAGATAAGTGCTCACTGTGTGGGGGCTTGGTATGGAATGCAGAGAATTGGCTCAAGAATAGGAAACAGCGAGAGGTTCAAAGAGATTCTTTTCAGGATGGCAAACCATGACCAGTGGAGTTCCACAGGAATCAGTGCTGCGACTATAACTGTTTACAGTATATATATATATATATATATATATATATATGTCAGTGACTTGGAGGAAGGAAATGAATGCACTGTAGCCACATTTGCAGGTGACAGGAAAAGAGATGGAAAGGCAGGTTGCATAGGGGATACAAACTTTTCAGAGAGATATTGGTAGGTTGCGTGGGCAGGCAAAAAGCTGGCAAATAGAGTATAATATGCAAAAGTGCAAAGTTGTTCATTTTGAAAAGAACAAAAGAACAGAATATTATTTTAATGGAGAGAAACTGCAGAAATCTGCAAGAAAAAGGGACTTGGGCTGGGGGGGAGCAAGTGAATCGAACACAGAAGGCAAATATACAAGGGCATCAGGTATTCAGGAATGCTACTGGAAGGTCAGCGCTTATTTCAAAGGGGTTGGAGTATAAGGATAGAGATGTCTTACTGCCACTGTGCAAGGTTGTAATCTTTGGATTACTTCAAGTGCCTCGTCCTGGTGAGGGTAGGAACAGAAGAATATGGCAGATGAATGTGTGGCTAAAGAATTGGTGCAGGAGGCACAGGGATTCACATTTTTAGATCATTGGAATGTATTCTGGGGCAGAGGTGATCTGTTCAAGAGGGACAAGCTGCACCTGAACTGGAGGGGGGCCAATATTTGGCACCCATGTTTGTTAGTGCTACAGGGGAGGGTTTAAACAAGATTGGCAATGGGTTGGGATCCTCAACTATAGGGAGGAAGGTGTGAGGCTGGAAGGAGATACAGCAATTAGAAATAGGAAAATGAAGAGACTGGTAAAACTGGAACATGAAAAGGAGCAAGGAATGCCTTTTGGATTAAATTGCATCTATTTCAATGCAAGAGAGCTGACAGGTAAGGCCGATGAACTCAGGGCATGGATAGGTATGTGGGACTGGGATATTACAGCCATAACAGAAACATGGCTAAAAGAGGGACAGGATTGACAGCTTAATGCATCAAGTTACAAGTGATTTAGGTGGGACAGATGTGGTGTAAAGAGGGGAGGGGGCGTTGCATTTATGATTAAGGCGAATATCACTGTAGTATTCAGAGATGAAACAACTGAAGCATCATCCAGGAAGGATTTGTAGGTGGAGTTAAGAAATAAGAAAGGGATGGTGATGTTGTAACAGGAAATAGAGGAACAAATAGGCGAGAGACTGGGGAGACTTCCAGGAGCAATAGGGTTGTCATAGTGGGGAATTTCAAACTTCCTAACATAGACTGGGACTGCCATAGCATTAATTATTAGAATCCTGACAGTGTGGAACAGGCCTTGCAGCCTAATAAGTTCACACAAATCCTCCAAAGGGTAACCCACCTAGAGCCATTATCTACACTATTACTCTACATTTACCCCTGACTAATGCACCTAACATGCACATCCCTGAATGCTATGGGCAATTTATCGTGGCCAATTCACCTAACCTACACATCTTTGGAAAGCAGGAGAAAACTGGAGCACCCAGAGGAAACGGGGAGAAAGTGCAAACTCCACACAGACAGACACTCAAAAGGTAGAATCAAACCCTGGTTCCTAACACTATTCGGCAGAAATGCTAACCACTGAGCCACTGTATCACCACTGGATGGGGTGGAATTTGTTAAATGCATTCAGGAAATTATCCTCAAGAAGTATTTCAACGGTCCAACTCAGGAGGGAGCAAAATTCAACATACTCTTGGGAAATAGAGAAGGGCAGGTGACTAAGGTGAGAGTGGGAGAGCACTTTGGGACAAGTGAGATAGCTAGAGTTCAAGGTCTATATGTTCCTGTGAGGTGAAAGCAAGGTTGGCAGGAATAGGGAACCCTGGATGACAAGAGATATTGAGGCTTTGACCAGAAAAAGAAGGACACATGGCTCAGGTATAGGCAGCTGGGCTCGAGGGAATTCCGGGTGGTATATCAGGAATATAGGAGTTTACTGAAGAAGGAAATCAGGAGGGCACAAAGGGGGCATGAGATAGCCTTGGCTGAGAAGGTTAGAGTGATTCCAAAGAGATTCTTTTAGTATTTTAAAGGAAATATGAAATTCAATGTTTTGGTCCCAATTGCTTCCTGTGGATGAGAATTCCTGTAATGGAACATGAAGAAGCAATGTGTTGTAATGAATTCCAAATGTTTCCTTTACCTGTGTGCATCATTCCATGATATTCTGATCCAGAATGATTACCTATCATTGTTAATGGTGATTTATTTTACAGACCATTATACTTTCAGTTAACTGGCTGGATATACCCTTTACTCAACTGTACCTTGTAATATTCCTTGAGAGATTTTACTGTAGGCTAATTATTGCATAACAGTGCAAGCTTGATGAACTGAATAGTCTTTGCATTGTAAGTTATGTTATTCTGCATGTAAGCTTATGATGTTCAAGATTAATGTTTTTGAGAAAACGGTAATATTTGAGAGAAAACAACGGACTTAAAGGAGAGAAGAGACTGGGAGGGCACAGTGTGGAATTGATGTAACGGTGTCAAGGATGTAATAGCAGTTTTAAAAATGGCATTTTTACATTTGATAAAGAAAAGAAACTCAATGTGACCTACAGCTCTCTATGTTATAACTTTACAATTAAGGAATTTGTGCAAATCAGTTGAATGTTCCCTATCTAGAGAATTCATTGAGATGATCATTTTGTTGATCAGGATTTGCTGTTTGTTAATATCCCTCTTTCTCTTCAGGTGTTTTCCACTTCCTTGTAGGAAATACAGAATGACTGGATACAAATTTTGATTAAAATCAACAGCTTGCAGCAGCTGGGAAGGGAAAATAAACTGGCTTTCTTTGGGCATTAGTTAGCTTTTATTGTAGAGAGCAGGACTTCACCTCAATTTCCAGAGATCGATGGCTTCTGACTATAATCATTCAAACTATAAGCTGTTTATCCAGCAATGATGTGGAAATGCCGGTGTTGGACTGAGGTGAACATAGTCAGAAGTCACACCACACTAGACTATACTCCAATAAGTTTATTTGAAATCCCAAGTTTTTGGAGCGCTGCTCCTTCATCAGGTATAGTGATAGAAATGACATAGTTGTTGGTGGGCGGAAAGTCTTTGTCACTGAAAACTGGTCACTACTCCAAGATCAGTCATCGACATGTTGCATCTCCTACACTCCCCGTGCTGCCACTCTGTCTACAATAAACAGCTCAATCCCGTTCCAATCCACAAACTGGGCCTCTTCTGGAGTATTGTGTAGTTATAGTCACCCTGCTCTCGGATGGATGTTATTAAATTTGCAAGGATTCTGAAACCATCTTGGAAGGAATGGGGGAATTTGACTCATAAAAATAGGCTGAAACTTTTTCCACTGCAGCACTGGAAGTTGAAGGGTGATGATAGAGGTTTATAAAATCATGAGGGTCATAGATAAGGTGAATAGTACAGATGTTTTCCCAAGGATGGGCTGTTCGAAATTAGGGGGACTGTTTTTAAGGTGAGAGGAGAAAGATTTTTACACAGTGTGGTTCGTGCATCGAATGACCAGCTAGAGGAAGTAGAATAGAATATACTTTATTGTCACATGCACTCCAATACAGAAGTACAAAGTTAAAAATCACACAACACCAGGCTATAGTCCAACAGGTTTAATTGGAAGCACACTAGCTTTCGGAGCGTCGCTCCTTCATCACTAACACCTGATGAAGGAGTGACGCTCTGAAAGCTAGTGTGCTTCCAATTAAACCTATTGGACTATAACCTAGTGTTGTGTGATTTTTAACATTGCACACCCCAGTTCAACACTGGCACATCCAAATCATGAATACAGAAGTACAGGAGTGCAGTGAAAAGATTTTACAATTGCTGCCTTTTGCTGGTGCCATCTTAGGTACAAGCACCTCAGCACAGATCTTACAGAGTAAAAAAAAATCTGCTACTACACAGAGAGAATTTGAAGGGAAGCAGAAACATTACGTAGAATGAATAAAAATGAGGGAGTACAATATTATGAAGAGGATTGATATTGCAGTCCAGTAAAGAAACAGCAGCAGCTCTACATGTGGAACCAGGTCCAATTCCACCAATTGTCCTGACTCGAACACTCAGCAGCATCAAGGAAAGTTGTCTGTTCATTGAACGGAGATATTCATTCATCTGGGTCTGGTCGTCTCTCCAGGACTCGGCCTGGCTTTCATCTGGGTCTCGGTCAACCGTTGCTCTGGGACTCAGTCTGGCTGTCGCTCTGGATCTCAGCCTGGTCCATGCATTTCCTGCTGCTGTTGCTCCATGGCTCCATGCCGCTGCCACTGTGGGAAATGTCCGATGTGTTCAGCTCCCACCTGATCTCTGGATGTGACTCTTTTTTTCTCAAGTGTGGTTGTTGAAATTTGATTGGAGTAAATTTGAATCTTTCCAGGAACAGGATAGAAAATATGAGAATTAAATTGCTCACTAATTTTCCATCAGTGAAATGACAATGAGAATAAAATGCTGGACAGGTGTGCATTGGAAATCAGGACACCCCTCAGTTCTCCATTAGGGCTATGTTACTGTGTGCATTCTGGTGGCAATGAGAAAATGATATTTGGAAAGTCATTGTTGACCCTGTTAAGACTTCAAGCTCTTAAAAGGATCAGGTATAAAGTTGCTGGCAATTGATAAATATTGATCAAATAATTTGCAGTGTCAACTGACCAGTTAAAAACCCAAAGGTTTCAACTTTAATTCTTTTAGTGTCACAATACTGGTTCTGTTACAAGGTTACTATGCCCTTGATATTTTTCAGAGGAGCCATACAACAGCTCAGGCTCTAAAACGAATGGGTTGGTGCAGAGTTGAATGGTTTATTGAGGCCCTTGTTGTTTACCCCTAAACAGACGACACCTCAGGCCAAAGGCTTTCATGTTTTAGAAATTGTTTGTATACTGAAAGGGGAGTGGCCAGTCCTGGCAGCTGAGGTTCTTAGTTCAGTTCAGCAGTTGTGCTTGTGAAGAAAGGTTGTTGGAGTCAGTCACAGTTGAGACTTGTACTTCGCTCTCTCCTTCTGCAATTCTAACTTTGACCTGTAGGCCTATGTTTCAGTTTTACTCTGAATTTAAGGGATTTGCTTATTAGGACTGTTACACGTATTTTGGGAACAGCATAATTAAGTTAGGTTTGGACAGGATGTTAGGCAGTATTCTATTTTCTGTTCTTTATGTTTCATTCCATAATTTTGTAAATAAATCTTGTTTGTTTCAAATCTGGCAGATGGCCCAGCTAATTTACACCGGAAATATCCACAATATGCCTAGCTAAACAAATAGCAAAGTTACAGTCTGGGCTACCTGCTCAAAAATGTCTTGAGGCATTTCACCTAATCCATAGCAGATTGGAGGCCCTTTCTAGGATTTCAACGGCGAGTGGTATGTGTTAGTGTCTTTTATTTCAGGTGTTGATTTGGTTGGTTAAAACATAGCTAAGATAGCAATGGCTGTTTCAATCACCAAGGGGTACCTGGAAGTGGAAGAAGTGACTTTGGGGGTTTTACCAAAAGCAAATAAGACCAAGCTGCGGGAAGTAATAGACAAGCTGGGGTTGAATTTACCTCCTAATGTGAGGAAAGATGTAATGACTTCAGCAGTGGCTCAGCTTTTAAAGTTGCTGGAAACATCAGCAGGATCTGTTGAGATGGCAAGAATTCAATTGTAAATGAAGAGCTTGAGTTAGAGCTGAGAGAGAAGGAAAGGGCAGCAGAAATGAAACAGTTACAATTAAAATCGGAAGAGAAGGAAAGAGAATGAAGGGCTCTAGCAGAAGAGAAAGACAGAGAACAAAAGGGTTGAGCAGAAGAGAAAGAAAAAGAGAGAGAGTTTGAATTTCAGAAATTGACACCAAAAAAAAGGAATTCAGCATAAAAAGATGGAGATGAAAGCTGAAGGTAAGCTAAATGTGGAAGAGCAGATTGTTAAAACAGCAAGGTTAGCAACTGATGTGGCTGCTGACTATGAGTTGGTCCATAAACCATGGCTTGGCTTCCTGAATCAATTTCGCTCTGTGAGGATAGAAGTTGGAGAAAAGAGAAATCCTCATGTGGAAATGGAAAGAGAGATCTCAGTGAAGATCATAGGGATCATACAACAGGGTAAAATGGAAACACTTTAAGGGACAAAAAGATCCGATGTTTTCATTGTAATAACATAGGCCACATGAAATCACAGTGTTGGTGGGCTAGGAAAAGCACAAGGAAGCCAGGTGTGGGAAAGCAGGATAAGCTGTAAATTTTGTTGGCATAGTAACAGAAAGCACAGCAGAAGCTAGAAAGCTGCAGAGTGCACAAGCTGATCAGAAGTTGGTTAAGGAGTGTGACAGGCCCTTGCAAAGATTGTTGTTTCTGCAAATATCACAAGACTGAGTCATTGGAGGTTGGGGGGTGGGGGGGGGGGGGTGGTATATGTTAAGCTAGATATGCTTGCACAAACAGTTACAAGTAGCTGTATCTTGCTTCTGCAAAAATCGCAAGGCGGAATCATGAGGGTATATACCAAGAAATAACCAACTGAAAAGGGAGCTGGTAAACTGGTAGAAACAGATGTATTGTCATGACAGTTGCAATTGTCATGCACGTAGGAAGTTAGTATGAACAAGGTAACCAAATAAGACCCAGTGTTGCATCAGCAAAAGTAATAAGACCCAGCTATCAAAGGGGGGGTGGTTGCACGCCAACAACAGGCCACAGACAGATGTGGTAAGCTGATTAGATTAGCAGCTGCACAGAGCAATACAACTATCAGATATGAAGTAAAAGGGGAATATCGAGAGACTCAAATGAACTGTATAAATTGTAATGTAACCTCCTAATCGGGGTGCCTACTTTGTGGTACCTAGCTTGCAAGACCGTATGAATAAAGACTGCTACAGGATTTGACTCGGACTGAAATTATTCGTTTCTCACAATTTGGGGCTCGTCCGGGATCCTGTCATCAACGGCGGAGTAGGCACCGTCGACGGCTGGGAAGACACGTCCCGTTCCCTTTTAGAATGGTCCTTTTTTTTTCAATGGTGGGTGCCTCTTCTGGTAGACTAACCAGAATCCTCAGGGAATCATTCTGAATCAGGAAAGAGTTAAGTGGCAATATTTGAATGGTAGGCACAGGGATATGTTGAGCCAGTTAACTCTGTGCACGGACCAAGGTAAGAAAATTGGCTTTTAAGTACTGCCTTGGTGGCTGGGATTGAGTTCTAGTAGTTAATAAGGGACTAACGAAGGAACTCAATATGGGCTGTGCCAAGGATTAAGAAAAAGCCTCCGAGGAAAAAGGAATGGAAATGGAGGCAGGGTCCCTGACAACATACCTCCAGAAAGTCCGTTGGGCAGGATGTTGTGGAATTGGAAAAATAATACTTGTACAAGGGAAAAAAAGATAGGAAAAAGATGATTAAATATTGTTGCTTTGTATGGACTAAGGAATCCATTCTTCATCCCGCCGTCATCTGGCCAAAGTACGGGTCGGATGAAGACTGTGTTTGTAAATATTTGAATTTATATGTCAATGGACAACAGCCTTTGAGTCAGGAGGAATCAGATTATGCTTTGTGTCAGAAGGGCTAGTAGCTGAAGGGCTACTGAGGGTACACTTCGTAACTAAATCATGGCCAGACATCCAGAAAAATATTCAAAATATAGAGGGGTGGAGCGAGATGCCTCTAGAGGAGTTGTTGTGGGAAGCTCAGAAAGTGTTTGTGACATGTGTGTGTGTGTGAGAGAGAGATAGAAAAAAGAGCTGTACAGCTAATAGAAAGTTTAACCATTTGTGATTCGGTTTGAATGTACGTTTGTTTGTTGGTGATTGAATGTTTGCGCTTTGTTCCCTGGAGCTGGAGCTGGAGATCCGGGACTGTTTTGAATCTGATTTCTATTATGGAAATTTAACATGATTTCTTTGAAGGTTAAGGATTTTTACAGTGATTTTGAATTAAAATGTTAACTCCTGTTCTTTTTACAGGCCATGACTACCTTACTGTCAGTTTCTAAGTAATCTGTTTTATCCTTACATAAAAGCCAACCTAATTCGATTTCAAATCAGCTTAATACAGAAGAAAACAACATCGTAACCTTTTTTTTGTATTTTAGACTCATTTATTCCACTTAATTTTAAGATAGATGTGTTTCATTGGTAATTATGATGTGCCAGCCATAGCTTTATTCTGAAAGTCCCCTCCCTCAATGACAGTTGAAGTTTCAGTTAAGTCTAAAAACAATCCTATGGTTAATATCTGTGACCTTGGATTCGGCCATTATCCATGCATTAGAAATTTATTTTTAACTTGAATAGACAAATCTTTTCAAGGCAGCTCCGGTTATTTCACGACCTATAGCATTGTAATTGAGCAATGACTGGTCAGGACTACTTAAGGAAACTAATTTTGGATTTAACCTAAAGGACTAAAACCGGGTAATTATAGTGAATTTCGAAGTTGGGAACTGTATGCATTTTGCATTTTAAATATCAAACACTGAATAAATGAATTAATAATATATAAATATATTTACATGTAAGATTCCAAAATGTATAATTAGGAACAGGCTTTAAAGTTAGACAAGCATAAATTGATAAATTGGTTAAATGAGGTTAAAATGGAAATAAAGGCAAGGAGATCAACTACAGAAGGGAAGAGAATGATGCAATAAGAAGGATAAAGCAGAAGAGTACAGTTTTTAAAATGTTTTAGTCACTTGTTGCGTTTCCACCCTGAATTACAGATAATGATTATTTTATTCTTATAATATATATAATTAATAATTAATATTTATAATAAATCAATTGTATTAGCCTGAATCAATATAATTGGCAGGATTCCTTCACACATTCTCAGTGACCATATTGATTCATAACTAATTTAAAACATGGCAGCATTAATTCATTGTTAATTAAAGAATGGAAAGCTACAAATCTGGCCAGAGTGTGCGCAGGCAGTGGCAGCAACAGCCTTATTGGAAGAAGAAAGTTGGAAACTTACTTTCGGGGGAGCCTTAATAGTCAGCACCCCACACTGATACGGACCATACTAAATCAGAAAGCAGGACGATGGCTCACAGACTCATGGATTTTGAAATACGAGGCAATTTTAATAGAGAAGGATGACCTCATGTTAGTCACAGAGAGTTGCTTAAATCCGGCCACATTCCTGTGGAGGGGAGAGGGGGAGGCCCCTGATAATCCAGAACCAGTTAAATGCGTGGCTACAGGGATGGTGCAGGAGGGAGGGATTCCGGTATTTGGATAACTGGGGTTCCTTCTGGGGAAGGTGGGACCTCTATAAACAGGATGGTCTACACCTGAACCTGAGGGGCACCAGTATCCTTGGTGGGAGGTTTGCTAGTGCTCTTGGGGGGGGTTTAAACTAACTCTGCAGGGGCATGGCAACCCAGACTGTAGCTTTAGGGTGCAGAACCTGGAGTGTAGGGAGGTTAGGAACATGGCATCAATCTCAAAGGAGGGTGCCTGTAAACAGGAAACTGGTTTGAAGTGTGTATACTTCAATGCAAGAAGTATACGAAATAAGGTAGGTGAACTTGCAGCGTGGGTTGGCACCTGGGACTTCGATGTTGTGGCTATTACGGAGACATGGGTAGAACAGGGACAGGATTGGCTGTTACAGGTTCCAGGGTTTAAATGTTTTAGTAGCGTCGGAGGTGGGGGTAAAAGAGGGGG
>NC_057718.1:3093681-3095379 GCF_004010195.1 Chiloscyllium plagiosum | reverse complement strand
AAGCGGGCATTGGATAGGCACATGGAGGATAGTGGGCTAGTGTAGGTTAGGTGGGCTTGGATCGGCGCAACATCGAGGGCCGAAGGGCCTGTACTGCGCTGTATTCTTCTATGTTCTATGCTCTATGTTCTATGTTCTATGTTCTATGTAACCCGACTGCCTTGATATTATTGAATATCAGACGAAAGTGCAGATGGACTTAAGGGACATCCTGCTATATATGGGAGTTTGGTTGTTTATCGATGGGTCCTCCCGGATGATTGAGGGCAAGAAACATAATGGATATGCTGTAGTAGACAGGATAGAGGGAAGCGTTATCAAGGCTGAAAGACTGCCCAATGGCTGGTCAGCCCAAACTTGTGAACTCTATGCCCAAGAAAGAGCTCTCAGAGCCTTAGAGGACAATAGACAATAGACAATAGGTGCAGGAACAGCCCATTCTGCCCTTCGAGCCTGCATCACCATTCAATATGATCATGGCTGATCATCTTTAATCCGTATCCTGTTCTTGCCTTGTCTCCATAACCCTTGATTCCGCAATCCTTGAGAGCTCTATCCAACTTTTTCTTAACTGAATCCAGAGACTGGGCCTCCACTGCCCTCTGGGGCAGAGCATTCCACACAGCCACCACTCTCTGGGTGAAGATGTTTCTCCTCATCTCTGTCCTAAATAGTCTACCCCGTATTTTTAAGCTGTGTCCTCTGGTTCGGCACTCACCCATCAGTGGAAACATGTTTCCTGCCTCCAGAGTGTCCAATCCTTTAATAATCTTATATGTCTCAATCAGATCCCCTCTCAGTCTTCTAAACTCAAGGGTATACAAGCCCAGTCACTGGAGTCTTTCGGCGTAAGGTATTCCCTCCATTCCAGGAATTGGCCTCGTGAACCTCCGCTGCACTCCCTCAATAGCCAGAATGTCTTTCCTCAAATTTGGAGACCAGAACTGCACACAGTACTCCAGGTGTGGTCTCACCAGGGCCCTGTACAGCTGCAGAAGAACCTCTTTGCTTCTATACTTCTTGTTATGAAGGCCAGCAGGCTATTAACCTTCTTCAATACCTGCTGTACCTGCATGCTTACCTTCATTGATTGGTGTACAAGAACACCCAGATCTCTTTGTATTCCTCTTTACCTAAATTGATTCCATTTAGGTAGTAATCTGCCTTCCTGTTCTTGCCACCAAAGTGGATAACCATACATTTATCAACATTAAACTGCATCTGCCATGCATCTGACCTCTCACCTAACCTGTCCAGGTCACCCTGTAATCTCCTAACATCCTCCTCACATTTCACCCTGCCACCCAGCTTAGTATCATCAGCAAATTTGCTAATGTTATTTCTAATACCATCTTCCATATCATTAACATGTATTGTAAAAAGCTGCGGTTCCAGCACTGATCCCTGCAGTACCCCACTGGTCACTGCCTGCCATTCCGAAATGGAGCCATTTATCACTACTCTTTGTTTCCTGTCAGCCAACCAACTTAATTCAATCCAAGTTAGTACTTTGCCCCCAATACCATGCACCCTAATTTTACTCCTATGTGGGACTTTATCAAAAGCTTTCTGAAAGTACAGGTACACTACATCTACTGGATCTCCCTCATCCATGATCCAGGTCCATCCTCAAAAAATTCCAGAAGATTAGTCAAGCATGATTTCCCCTTCATAAATCCATGCTGACTCTGACCTATC
>NC_057718.1:3048214-3093555 GCF_004010195.1 Chiloscyllium plagiosum | reverse complement strand
TCCTTTAGACAACGAGGACATAAAAATCAAGGCCAATGGCTCTGCAATCTCCTCCCTTGCTACCCAGAGATTTCATCCTGCCATCCAGCTTAGTATCATCTGCAAATTTGCTAATGTTATTACTAATACCATCTTCTATATCATTAACATATATTGTAAAAAGCTGCAGTCCATCACTGATCCCTGCGGTACCCCACTGGTCACTGTCTGTCATTCCAAAATTGAGCCGTTTATCACTACTCTTTGTTTCCTATCAGCCAACCAATTTTCAATCCCAGTCAGTACTTTGTCCCCAATACCATGTGCCCTAATTTTGCTCACTAACCTCCTATGTGGGTTTTTATCAAAAGCTATATGAAAGTCCAGGTGCACTACATCTACTGGATCTCCCTCGTCCATCTTCAGAGTTACATCTTCAAAAAATTCCAGTTGATTTGTCAAGCATGATTTCCCTTTCATAAATCCATGCTGACTCTGACCTATCCTGTTACTACTATCCAGATGTGTCGTAATTTCATCCTTTATAATAGACTCCAGCATCTTTCCCACCACTGAGGTCAGACAAACTTGTCTATAATTTCCTGTTTTCTCTTCCCACCTTTCTTAAAAAGTTGTACAATATTAGCCACCCTCCAATCCGCAGGAACCGAACCCGAATCTATCGAACTCTGGTAAATAATCACCAGCGCATCCACGATTTCTCGAGCCACCTCCTTCAGTACCCTGGGATGTAGACCACCAGCCCCCGGGGACTTATCAAACTTCAGACATAACAGTCTCTCCAACACCAATTTCTGGCAAATATAAATTCGCGTAAGTTCAGGTCCTACAGCCGCTGTTACCTCAGGGAGATTGCTTGTGTCTTCCCCAATGAACACATATCTGAAATACCAATTCAATTCTTCTGCCATTTCTTTGTTCCCTGTAATATATCCACCTGTTTCTCTCTTCAAGGGCCCAATTTTAGTCTGAACAATTCTTTTCCCTTTCACAAACCTGAAAAAGCTTTTACTAACCTCCTTTATATTTTTGGCCAGTTTTCCTTCGACCTCATTTTTTCTCTGCGCATTTCCTTCTTAGTAATCTTCTGTTGTTCTTTAAAAGCTTCCCAGTCCTCCGTTTTCCCACTTATCTTTGCTATGTTATACTTTTTCTCTTTTAACTTTATATGTTTCTTAACTTCCCCCATCAGCCACGGCCACCCAGGCCTCCTCCTAGCATCTTTCTTCCTTTTTGGAATGAACTGATCCTGCATCTTCTGCATGAAACACAGAAATATCCGCCATTGTTCCTCCACTGTCATCCCTGCTAAGATATTGCACCATTGAACTTTGGCCAGCTCCTCCCTCATAGCTCAATAATTCCCTTTATTCAACAGAAATATTGTCACTTCCGATTGTACCCTCTTGCTTTCAAATTGCAGATTGAAGCTTATTGTATTATGGTCACTACTTCCTAATGGCTCCTTCACTTCGAGGTCCCTGATCAATTCTGGTTTGTTGCACAATACCAGATCCAGAATTGCCTTCTCCCTGGTAGGCTCCAGCACCAGCTGTTCTAAGAATCCATCTTGGAGGCACTCCACAAAGTCTCTTTCTTGAGGTCCAATAACATCCTGATTCTCCCAGTCTACCTGCATGTTAAAATCCCCCATAACAAGGAAAAACAGTGTACTAATAAGAGGACTAATAAATAGTTGAGGAAAAGAAGTGGCACAAGAGGAATTGATAGAACGAGTACTAGAATCCCTGTTACTCCTGAGGAAAATAGCGATAGTTCCTATAAATGGACATCAAAAGGGGAATGATCCGGAAGAAAGGGAAATAGACTGGCTGATGAAGTAGCTAAAGAAGCGGCCCTGAATCCACAAGGAGCCACGATATACTCCCTAATACCTGTAAATCCGGATCCTCGGGTAACCCATTATTTACTGCAAAGGAGGAGAAGGAACTAAAAGACTTAGGGGCCGCAAAGACAGCGGATGGGCGCTGGATGTTATCCGATGGAAGGGAGATGTTGAATAAAATGATGAGGCAAGACATTATGCCTGTCCTACATCAGGGGAGTCATCGGGGAGTGCAAGCAACGTGTGATTTAGTCTTAAGCAAATATGGATGCAAAGGGATATGTACGATAGCCAAACATATATGTGAGGGATGTATAACTTGCAGGAAGGTAAACAAGAAGGGGCTAAGGAAACAAGTCCAGGAGGGAGAGAACCTGGGCTAAGACCATTCCAGAGCATCCAGGTAGATCATACTGAATTACCCCAAGTGGAAAGACTGAGCTATGTGTTGGTAATAGTTGATCATTTATCTGGATGGGTGGAGGCATAAGCTCTGGCCACTGCCACCGCCAGTGAGGTGTCCAAGATAATACTTGAACACATAGTTCCCAGATACGGGATAGTGGAGTGTATAGATTTAAATCCATGTTGACTTGTTCTAATCAGACTCTGCTCTTCCAAGAATTTAGAAACCTCATCCTTAATGATGGATTCTAGTCCAAGAATTTAGAAACCTCATCCTTAATGATGGATTCTAGATTCTCACTTTACTTCCAAGGTACTCCAGGGAACGATGAAGGGGTGGGGGATCTCCTGGGAGTTCCACACCCCTTGGCACCCACCCTCATCAAGAAAGGTTGAGAGAATGAACCAGACGCTCAAGAGGCAGTTATCTAAATTAATAATAGAAAGCAGATTCCCTTGGACTCATTGTTCACCTATAGCCCTCTTGTGAGTGCAGACGGCCTGAAGGAAAAATCTGGGTCTGTCTCCTTATGAGATATTGTTTGGCCTGCCCTACTTGGGAACAAAAGGGAACTGACAATCCCAGAAACTAGAGATTTGTTCTTAAAGAAGTATATACTGGGCTTGTCCTCCTCTTTGTCTTTCGTCAGGAAACAGGGTTTATTGGCACAGCCTCTGGCCCTTGAATTCACCATTCATCCCATTTGGCCAGGAGATTGGGTCCTAATTAAGTCATGGACAGAAACTAAATTGCAACCGGACTGGGAGGGACTATACCAGGCTCTTTTGACGACTGAAATGGTGATAAGAATGGCGGAGAAAGGCTGGACTCACTACACCGGATTAAGGGACCAGAGAAATCCCCGGTTGAGAAACAAGTCTGGACAGCCTAATCAATGCAAGAACCACTGAAACTCAGGCTAAAGAGACTTTGAGTGACTGATTATAGCGTGGCGACGTGAGCACTGGAAGGTTTTTTATAGATTACATGTAAAGTCTCTCGGTGCTTCAATACTATTGTAGAATGCTGAGGATGCTTAGGGTTATAATATTAGCTCTCTTAGCATTGGGATTTTGTCAAACATCATCTTCATACTTGTTATTAACGGTCCCTGAGTCTGATAATCCACAAGTAATAGACGCCGATGCATGCAGCTTAGTAAATTGTGGGGATGTAGATAATGCAGTTCAGCGATACATCTTAAGTCCTACGGGGATGACCTTGGGGATGGTACTTGGTATAATGGTCTTGTCACAGTACACCAAGCCCCCTTCCGACCAGCTTGCGATTGTCCTGATAAAAAGTGTAACCCAATGTACCTAACGATGAAGAAAACCACATGGCACGGAGTGATTCTAGGGGGGAGCACCTATCAGGTACAATTAAATGAAACATTTGGGATAGATATGAAAACCAGCAGGAATGATTTCTCGGGCTGTTGTTTCCGAATTAGTGCAGGAAGGGGAAAATGGGCAGAACAACTGAATGATAAGATACAACCTTTCACCCCTCCCGATGACCCAAGTGGTAAAAATTATAGAGGTGAAGGACTTGAAACAGACCATCAAAATAGAAACTGGATACGGGGATGCAAATGCCTGCGTTGAATGGGTAAAGTATACTGTAAAAAGTCTGAACAAGAGCAATTGCTATGCATGTGCCTCCGATAGACCAGTGGCCCAGGTGGTTCCCTTTCCGCTCGGGTGGAAGTGAGGCATGAAGGACATGAAATGTATGATAGCCCTGTATCAGTATAGCCCTGTATCATTCCTGCATGGAATGATAGGAACTGTACCTCCCCATCTCGAATGTTCCCTCCCTTGGAGAAGAAAGACTTAAAAGGCCCCCCTACGTTTTCAGCCGCAGTCGGAAATCGCACCTCGTGTGTACGTAGACAAGGTACAAATCAGTCCAGAGACTTGGGGGAGCTGCAATTATGTATAGAAATTGAGAATGTCACCGAAACGGACAAGAGAGGGAACTACTCAGCACTGAAGGTTATCCGAGTGGATCAGTGGTGGTACTGTGGAGCAAAATATTGAGACCCACCCTCCCTGCGGATTGGAGAGGGATATGTGCAATTGTACAATTGGCAATCCCATTCACCTTGGCATTTGAAAAGGAGAAGATAGCAACAAAAAGGGGGAGGAGTAAAAACTCATCTTTAGACACCTCTTTTGATGATAGGATTTATCTAGACTCTATAGGAGTTCCTAGAGGGGTACCGGATGAGTACAAAGCTCATAACCAGATTGCAGCAGGTTTTGAATTGGCTCTACTCTGGTGGGTAACGGTCAACAAGAATGCGAACTGGATAAACTATATTTTCTATAATCATTAAAGATTCATCAATTACACGAGGGATGCAGTCAAAGGCATTACAGAACAGCGTGATGCAACCAGTAGAATGGCCTGGGAAAATAGAGTGGCCTTAGATATGATCTTAGCTGAAAAAGGGGGTGTATGCGTGATGATAGGAAAGAGCTGTTGTACTTTTATTGCAAATAATACAGCACCTGACGGGTCAATCACTCGTGCCTTGTGAGGAATGACCACCTCGGCTGAAGAACTGGCTGAGAATTCAGGTGTGGACACATCACTCATGGGATGGCTGGAATCATGGTTTGGGAAATGGAAGGGTGTGGTAGTGTCCATCCTCACCTCCCTGATAGTGGTAGCAGGAGTACTGGTAGCAATTGGCTGTTGTATCACACCTTATGTAGGGGGACTAACCCAAGTAATCAGGCAGAGGAACTCTACCTCTTGAACAATGAAGGGATGGATGACCTTGAGGCCAAGATGAATGAAGTCTCGGGGATGATGCTTGCAAATTTAGGAGCAACATATGAGAGAAATGCAGAAAACAACAATTATTTTAAAAAGGAAGGGGGGATTGTGAGAAGCCCTTGCAAAGGTTGTTGTTTCTGCAAAAATCACAAGGCTGAGTCATGGGGTGGGGGTGTGTTGGTTGGTGTATGTTCAGCACAATGTTCAGCTAGATATGTTTGCACAAACAGTTACAAGTAGCTGTATCTTACTTCTGCAAAACTCGCAAGGCGGAATCATGAGGGTATATACCAAGAAATGACTAACCAACTGGTCGACTGGTAGAAACAAATGTATTCTCATGACAGTTGCAATTGTCATGCATATAAGGAGTTAGTGTGAACAAGATAACCAAATAAGACCCAGTGATGCATCAGCAAAAGTAATAAGACCCAGCTATCAGAGGGGGGGTGGTTGCACGCCAACATCAGGCCACACACAGATGTAGTAAGCTGATTAGATTAGCAGCTGCACAGAGCAATACAACTATCAGATATGAAGTAAAAGGGGAGTACCAAGAGACTCAACTGAACTGTATAAATTGTAATGTAACCGCCTGATCGGGGTGCCTACTTTGTGGTCACCTGGCTTGCAAGAACGTATGAATAAAGACTGCTTCAGAATTTGACTCAGGCTGAAATTATTGAACAGTGAGCTTTGTTTCTCACAGGAGGACGGGCCAGATCTGCTCAAAAAAAGACATGCAATGGTAAAGTTTATTCAAATAGGTCAGGAGTAGCAGGTAATGATGTTACAATATTAAGGAACATAGGATCCTCTCAGTCTGTAATGCTGAAGGATGAGGAGATATGTACACTTGGAGGACTTTGCCAGAAAAGGTACTGGTAACAGGAATGTATGGTGAGATGAAAAGGGCTCAATTATGTAAAGTGAGGCAAGAGAGTCCAGTGACGAGTGGAGAATTTGTGGTAGGAGTACTGTACAAACTCTCAGCTCCAGCAATACAATTTGTCCTTGAGAATGATATAGCTGATTCACTGATAGGCATGCTGCCTACTCTGTTGAAAAGTCAGTGGAGACTCAGACAACTGAAGTAATGCAGGATGCTTATCCAGGAATCTTCGCTGACTATGGAATAACAACATCATAGACTCAACTTGAAGGAGAAGAGATCAAAGGTTACAGATAAGGAAGCTGAAGTAGCATTAGTAGAGACTGTGTTTGATCAGTTAAGTGGGACAGAACAGGAGCAAATAGGTAAACGTGCAAACATGCAACAGGAAGATGAGAATTTAAAGCAGTTATATCAAAAGGCATATACAGAGAAAGAGTCTGAATGCATCCCTGTGTGCTATTACCTGAACAATGTTGTCATACTGAAGAAATGGAGACCATCACATATTCAAGCAAATGAGAAATGGCCAGAAATTCATCACGTTGTATTGCCAGTGATGCATTGAAAGGAGGTGTTGCGAGTGGCTCATGAGCTACCATTTGGAGGTCATTTAGGAGTGAGGAAAACACAGGGTAAAATAAAAAAAACATTTTTACTGGCCTGGAGCGCACAAGAATGTAGGTGAATTTTGCCAGCCATGTCATACATGTCAAGTAATTGGAAAACCACAGTCAGTAAAAAAACCTGCACCTTTAATACCTATTTCCACATTTGAGGAACCTTTTACAAGAGTCTTAATTGATTACATAGGTCCCCTACCTCAAACAAAAAGTGGGAATCAGTATTTGTTAACAATAATGGATGTATCGATGAGATTTCCAGAGGCTGTTCCATTTCATGACATCACAGCTAAAAAGAATGTAGAGGAATTATGCAATTTTTAACGTGATACAGACTACCAATAGAGATCCAGTCAGATCAAGGGTCAAACTTCACATCCAAACTATTCAAGGAAGTTATGGACAGTTTAGGTGTAAGAAAATTCAACTCTACTGCGTACCATCCAGAATTGCAGGGAACATTAGAAAGATGGCATCACACATGAAAGGCCATATTGAAGGGTTATAGTCAGGATTGTCCAGATGATTGGGATAACGGAGTTCCATTTGTACTTTTTGCGATCAGTGATGCAACAAATGAATCGACTGAATTCTGTCCATATGAATTAGTTTTTGGGCATGAAGTGAGAGGACCATTAAAATTGATTAAAGAGAAATTAGTGACACAGGATTCAGAGACCACACATTTGGATTGTGTCAAATTTTAGGGAGTGATTAAATCAAGCTGGGGAGTTGGCTGGACAGCATTTAAAAGCATTGCAGAATGCAATGAAAACAAGAAGCAGATAAGAAATCACAAATTCATAATTTTGCTGGTGGGGTAAGGTATTAGTGTTACTTCCAGGAACAGGTGAGACTTGAAAAGCAAGGTTTAGTGGATCTTATCAAATTGAAAGGAAATTGACTGAAGTGAACTACTTAATATGGACTCCAGACAGGAAGAAATTGCACAGAGTGTTTCACTTAAATATGCTCAAAAGGTATTTTGATAGAGAATGATAGCAAGAGGAGAAGGTGTTAATGATTACAGCACAGAAAGAAGAACCAAGTTCAGAGGATTCTGAATTGGACATTCCTCAAATCAAATTGGACAATGAGGAAGTTGTCAAAAATTGGGATAAATTATTGGGTTACCTTCCTGAGAAAAATTTAAATGGTCTGAAAGAGTTAACGCTATCACATGAGAAGATATGCGGAAATAAACAGGGAAGTTCTAACCTAATTGTGCATGACATCGATAGAGGAAATGTTCTTCTGGTTAAGCAACATCCTTATGGGCATAACCCTCTAAGGTTGGCACAGGATCAGAAGGAGAGAGAACACATGCTCTAAGATGGCAGAGTCAAAATGAGTTACAGTGACTGGAGCTCACCCATTGTCATGGTGCCAAAGACAGATAGTGCTCAACCTGTGGACTGTCGCAAACTCAATGCTGTTACAAAAATTGATGCATATCCGGGTCCGCGTTTGGAAGACTGTTGAAAAGGTGGGACAAGCAACTTACATTTCTAAGTTGGACTTGCTCAGAGGATACAGACAGGTACCTCTGTCAGAGAGAGCAAAGGCAATTTCGGCTTTCATAATGCTAAATGGACTGCATTAGTTTAAAGTCATGCCATTCGGTATGAAAAATGCTCTGGCATTTCAGAGACTAACCAATAAGGTTGTTGCCAGATTACCCAAATGTGTGATGTACATTGATGACCTGGTGATTTAAAATCACTCATGGAAGGAATCCTTACAACATCTATCGACTATGAAAGGCAGGCTTGGTGGTAAATCTAGCTAAAAGCTAATTTGCCAAAGCCCAAGTCACCTTCCTGGGCCATGTTATTGGGTGTGGGCACATGGCCCCATGAGATGCGAAGACGGATGTAATTGGGGAGTGTTCCATACCGTCGACAAAAAGAGCTGTACCTTGGATTGGGTGGATTTTATTGAACGTTTGTGCCCAATTTTGGCAGTGTGGCTGCTCCAACAACTGAATTGCTAAAGAAAGACAAGAAGTTTTAGTTGGCAGCGGGCAGTCACAAGGCGTTTGACAGTCTGAAGACTGTGTTAACTACTGCCCTAGTATTAGCCATATCTGGGTACAAAACGCTTTTCAAAGTGGTAATTGATGCCAGGTCTCATAAAGATGTGGGTGTACCTTTAGGAGAGTGAAGGACTTGGTCGGTACACAAAATGTGGAGAATTTACAAAGTAACATTTTGATTAGGAACAAATAGCACTCTCTGAATTGTGATGAGACAAAAACACAGATTCGAATTCCACAAATCAATTTAAATTATACCTTGAAAAATATCAAACTGCAATCAAATTTGAATTGAGTATATTGACAATCTTAAAAGCCAATGACACAATCTGATGCTCTGGGGTATAAAAACAGGGTGGGGGGGGGGGGGGGTGGAATCAAACAGTTGAGAGGAGAATTGCCCATTCCTAGCTTGTAACAGACTTCTTGAAAAAAAATCTCTCTTACAAGTCCCTTTTCGATCAGTAACCTGTAACAAAGAGAAAAGAAGACACAGGAAGATCTGAAGACAAGAACCTACAGCTGTGCCTGGTTTTGAGATAAGAAATGTTGTTTTGTAACTCTTAATTGGGAGTCTTATCAGACTACTATCATAGAAGGGAAGGCAAAAGATAGGTTAGAGAAAGAAATTGTAAATAATGGTTAGTAAATTATTCTGTTATACTTTAAGAAATAAAGTTGTTTATTTTTACTTAGCATAGTCCTTGGCCACTCGATGTTTTTAAACAGATTACTGGATGGGATAAATCTTTTCTGTGTTGCTGGTTTTAAATTAAGCAGGAAGGGTAACCCCATGTCGTAACAGTTTGGGGGCTTGGGTCCATGATTTGAACTGGTTTAGATAGATTTGAATAGATTTGAGGTACGTAAGCTCCCAGCAGATTTAAACATTTGCAGGTTAGTGTCCTAGATCTTTAAACAAAACACAAATGAGACAATTTGTTTAATTTTGGTGACTTGCGGTTGACTAAATTAAAAGTGAGAGAAATGGCTCTTAAAATTGCTGAAGAGGTTCTGGGATTTGAAGACGATCCTCAAATTTGCTAAGAAAGTTTAGAAGAAAAGAAAAGGGCCATATTTTTAGAATTAGCAATGAAGTTAGATTTGGGTTTAACCAAGGATAAAGATAAAGCTGAAATTGTAAGGGAGCTACTCAAACACTTAGGTGTGTCAGAGAAACAGACAAGTGCAGTCGAGGTAGATAAACTTAAATTACAATTGAGGAAGATGGAGTTAGAAGATAAACAAAGGGATAGAGAAAGAGAAAGAGAGAGTTAAGAGTGAGAGAGGTAAAAGAGAGAGAAGGTTCTTGGCTGAGCAAAGAGAGAGAGAAGAAAGGGAGAGTGTGAGTGGCACAGTGGCACAGTGGATAGCATTGCTGCCTCAAGCGCCAGAGACCTGGGTTCCATTCCCGCCTCAGGTAACTCTCTGTGTGGAGTTTGCACATTCTCTCCGGGTGCTCTGTTTTCCTTCCACAATCCAAAAACGTGCAGGTTAGGTGAATTGGCCATGCTAAATTGCCCATAGTATTAGGTGAAGGGGTAAATATAGGGTGATGGGTCTGGGTGGGTTGCGCTTCGGTGGGTTGGTGTGGACTTGTTGGGCCAAAGGGTCTGCTTCCACATTGTAAGTAATGTAGTAAGAATGAATTTGAACTTGAGGTGGTAACTTAGTCAGCAAAGTCAAGTTAACAGGATGGAGATTAAAAGAAAAGATAATGATATATATAAATATGTCAAAGCTCTGACACATTTTGATGAGAAAGATGTTGAAGCCTTCTTTGATTTCATTTGAAAAACTGGCTCGGCAGATGGAGTGGTCCAAGGATTTATGGGTAATATTAGTTCAGACTAAACTGGTAGGCAGAACTAGTGAGGTATTTGCCGCACTGTCAAATGAGGGGTCAAGAGATTATTAAGAGGTCAAACAGGCTATTTTAATTGCTTACGAATTGATACCAGAAGCATATAGACAGCAGTTTAGAAACACAAAGAAGGAACCAGGTCAGACTTATGTTGAGTTCGAAAGAATTAAACATAGTCATTTAGATCGATGTGTACCTGCTTGGAAAATAGATAGCACATTTGAGGCTCTCAGAGAGATTATTCAACTGGAGGAGTTTAAAAACTCACTTCCCGAGATGGTAAGAATTCACGTAGAGGAACAGAAAGTTAGGAAGTGAGATGATTTTGTGTGTTTTTGTCTCATAACTCGATGAGTGCTGTTTGTTTTTGTAAATTCTCCAGCACTCGGTGTACTTGTCAGTCCTTCACTCTCTTAAAGGTACACCCACAGCTTCATAGCACCTCCCCCTTAAGAAAGAATGAACCATCATAATGAAAAGGTGGCTTCATTTTTTTTTTTACCTTTTAAAACACATTACCCAAACATACAGATAACTTTAATACAAGTGCACCTTAACTTTCTCCCATATGCCTGTATATGCATAACATTAAATAAATACAAATCTCATCTAAACGCTATCAGGTAAATCTACAATAACGCATCTGCAATTACATTCTTCCGACATTCAACATGTATGATTTTTAAATTAAAATTTGTAACATAAGACTCCAACAAATAGTCTCATATTCTTATCTTTAAAACATTCTAAGAATGTAAGTGGATTGTGGTCAGTGGACACAATCATCTCTGACACATTGTTCATGACATACACATTAAAATGGGTTCAACTCCCGCCTCAGGCGACTGACTGTGCGGAGTTTGCACGTTCTCCCCATGTCTGCGTGGGTTTCCTCCGGGTGCTCCGGTTTCCTCCCACAGTCCAAAGATGTGCAGGGTCAGGTGAATTGGCCATACTAAATTGCCCATAGTGTTAGGTAAGGGGTAAATGTAGGGATATGGGTGGGTTTCGCTTCGGCGGGTCAGTGTGGACTTGTTGGGCCGAAGGGCCTGTTTCCACACTGTAATGTAATGTAATCTAAAAAATATTGTAAGGTCAGTACCAAACTCAATAGTTCCTTTTCAATTGAGAAGCATTTCCTCTGGTCGATGTTGATCTTCCTCGAAAAGTAACGAACTGGCAGTCCAATCCCATCCTCATTTTCCTGGAGGAGTACAGCTCCAACTCCACTGTCACTTGCATCAATGGCAACTTTAAAAGGCTTTGAAAAGTTTGATGTAGCTAAAGCTGGTTCAGTGGTTATTATTGCTTCCAAATGGTCGAAAGCCTCCTGGGATTGTTCTGTCCACCAAAACTTTTTGTTCTTCTTCAGCAAATTGGTTAACGGTGCCACTACACTGCTCAAGTTTGGAACAAACTTCTGATAGAATCCACTGAGTCCTAAGATTTGAAGCAACTCTTTCTTCGAGGTTGGTCGTGAAAATTCCTCAATAGCCTTCTTTTTTTCATTCTGTGGGGCCTACCTTCCATGACCAATGTTATTTCCCAAGAACGTCACCTCTGCTTTCGTGAATTCTGTTTTATTTCAGTTTATCACAAGTTTTGCTTCTCATATCATTCAAAGAGCTCTGACAACAGTACCATATGATCTTTCCAGGACTTACTAAAGATCACGGTGGCTCCGTGATTATGACTGCTGCCTCACAGCACCAGGGTCCGAGCTTTGATTCCAGCCTCAGGTGACTGTCTGTGTGGAGTTTGCACATTCTCCCCATCTCTGCATGGGTTTCCTCCTGGTGCTCTGGTTTCCTCCCACAGTCCAAAAATGTGCAGGTCAGGTTAATTGGTCATGCTAAATTGCCCATAGTGTGAGATACTAGTCAGAGGGGAAATGGGTCTGGGTGGATTACTTTTCGGAGGGTCGGTGTGGACTAGTTGGGCCGAAGGGCCTGTTTCCACACTGTAGGGAATTTACTCTAATCTAATCACTACATCTACAAATAATCTGCACAGTTTGTTAACCCAGCCATGACTCTGTTCATGAGTCTTTGCACTGTGGCAGACATGTTCTTCATTCCAAAGGGCATCACTTTAAACTGATATAGCCCAAATGGGGCTAAAACGCAGAAATTTCTTTCACCATCTCTAATAAAGGTACTTGCTAGTAGCCACACATTAAGTCCAACTTGATGGTGTAATTGGCTTGTCTGACTTTCTCGATACAGTCCTCCAATCTATGAATTACATATGAGTCTGATTTTGACCTTCCGATAATCCACGCAGAATCTTTGAGTCCTGTCCGGTTTGGGAACTAAAATAATCAGCAAAGTCCACTCACTCTGGCTTGGTTTGATGATATTCTTGTTGAGCATGGCTTCCACCACCATCTGAGCCTGCCTGACTTTGAGAGGATTGAGCTGATAGAGATTTTATTTCAATCAGTCAGTTACATGCTAAGATTTGGCAGTTCTCCTCTCAACTGTTCAATTTTCCCCTGGTCTTATACGCCAGAGGATCGGATTGTGTCATTGGCTTTTAAGATTGCCAATGTACTCAATTCAAATTGGATTGGCATTTGATATTTCTCGGGGTATAATTTAAACTGATTGGCCAAATTCAAATTTATGTTTTGTCTCATAGCAACTCAACGAGTGTTATTTCTTCTTAATCACAATGTTACTTTGTAAATTCCCCAGCACTCCATGTACTTGCCAAGTCCTTCGCTCTCTTAAAGGTACACCCACATCTTCATAGCACAGCAATATGGGTGTTGGTGCTGTGCTCCTGCAGGAAGACAATGAGAAGACAGAAAGACCTCGCTAAGAAACTGAATGTTTATCAGGAGATTTATTCAATGGTTGAGCAAAGACTTTAAGCTTGTGGTTGCCAATACAACATTTCAGTGTTTATATTTCATATACACTGATCATAATTCATTGAAATTTGTGTGAAAATTTAAGGGCAAAAATGCCACACTGTTTAGATGGATCTTGTTATTGCATCCATTCAATTTGACAATTGTGCATGCGGCAGTTCAAGAAAACAAGATTGCCGATACATTGTCAAGACTTGAATGATATACAGAGACCTTCAATGGTGGGAGTACCACAGACTGAATCCAAATGTAATTGTGCATGTTTGCATGAGTATAGTCAGTGTAATGTACATGTGTGTTTTGGAATACTAACCAATTTTTTTCAAGTGGTTTTAAAAGTGAAGCCCCCTTTGGATATTGATGGCTCATTATTTTAAGGGAGGAGATGTCACAATACTGGGTCTATTATAAGATTACTATGCCCTGATGTTTTTCAGAGGGGTCGTAACACAGGCTCCAAAACAGCTGAGTTGGTGCAGAGATGAATGGTTTATCAGGGCCCTTGTTGTTTATCCCCAAACAAATGACACCTCAGGCCAAAGGCTTCCATGTTTTAGAAATAGCTTGTATACTGAAAGGGGAGTGGCCAATTCTGGCAGTTGAGGTTTTTGGTTCAGTTCAGCCGTTGTGCAAGTGAAGAAAGGCTGCTGATTCAGTCAAAGTTGAAACTGGAAGTTCACTCTCTCCCTCTGCCCTTCTAACTTCGACCTGTAGGTCTCTGTTTCATTTTTACTCTGTGTTTAAAGGGTTTGTTTATTGAGACTGTTGCACATATTTTCAGAACAGCATAATTATGTCAGGTTTGGATTGGATAAGTTTGGCTGTATTCTGTTTTCTGTTGTGTTTCATTCCCTAATTTTGTAAATAAATCTTGTTTGTTTAAAACCAGGCAAATGACCCAGCTAGTTTACACCGGGAGTATATACTCAACACCTAGCTAAACTAATAGCAAATTTAAGGTCTAGGCTACTGCTTAAAAATGTTTTGAGGTATGTGGCCTAATCTATAAGATTGGTGAGAGAGAGTTTGTTCAATATTCACCTCTTAATGGTTACGTTTGATGGTGTATGAAATCAGTTAAACACCAAAGTACATATCAAGGCCATTTGTGACCACAGCATAGCAGAAACACATTTTTAACAAGAATCCTGAATGTTACTGAGGGCTCATTCGAAATCATATGAATCTCACTGATGATCATAAAACCCTAGGACACAGTCAGCAGTTACTGAGGTTATTTACAGGAAAGTAAAACAGACACACACTTAGAATAGAAAATGTTCTGAGGTCTCTTTAATGAACTGGAACTAAGTGAGGGAAAATTGTAAGGAATCTTGCTTCCTCTTCCCTTTGTCTAACAACCCAGACAAATAGATTCTGTACTCCCTCAACCAAATATATAAATCTTGAGTGATAATCCAAGAGGTTGTGAGAGATTGTAACAAATTGTGGGATACTGCAGAAACCTTCTGAGAGACCTTACAGGCTGTTGTAGAAATTGTCCTTCTTCAGCATATTTTTCGATATTTCTCACATTATAAACAGGTCACAATAAAAAAAATGTTAATTGTTTAATACTTAATACAGATAGTTTTACAATCAACATGGGACTTGTAGTGTAGTCAAATCTAATTACAGGTCAGAGCAGAATTATACTGAAGCTGTTCTTTTGGAGGTTTTGCTAAAGGGTTCATTCAGCACTGTGTGAATACAGGAACCAGCTTCAGTGATGGCCAAGGCCCAAGAATGAATGAAACAAAACCAGATAGAAACAGGAGAATATTAATTATCACAGCGAGAACAAACCTGATGGAGAAACAATAAGACAGAGAGACAATTAAGAGTTTGAGATTGAGGAACTGGTCCATGAGGAGAAATAGTTTATTCTATCTTGAATAAAACAAAAGATGGTAACTGTTCTATTATCATATTGAGCTCGCTGCTTTCTTTTCACCAGAGGAATTTAACACATTCTCCTCTTCAGTAAATCTATTTGGCAGTGGTTACTGTTCCATATTATTGTAAGGTAAACAGGAGTTACTCGTTACAACTGTATTCTATTCCCACTGATATCTCCCCACACTTTACAGTTGTTATGACATTGAATGCATTTTACTGAACCATTAAGAGTGAGTGAATACTGTCTTGCACTGAGAGCTTACAAGCACCTGTCATATGACTAACCAGCAGTCTCAGAGTGGACTGGAAAATTGAAAATATGTAGCATTGTGCCTTTTTCACAACAGTTTGAATTTAACAAATCTGTTTAAATTATGCCCCAACAGACAAAAACCCAATTGAATTTGAATTTATTGTTTTGACAACATTGAACCAATGAGACAATCTGATGTTTGTGGTTTAAAGAAGCTGGCATTTTGAGAGTTTGGGGGAGAGAGAGAGAGAGAGAGAGAGAACAACCAGATGCCATCATCAGAGTAACTGATAGCAAAACACTCTCTATCAAAGGTACCTTTTCATATGAAATATCTTTGCAGCAAAAAACCGAAGATGACCCAGGGAGATCTTCAGCCAGAGGAAGGCAGACACCAATGATAACAGCCACTATAAGGTTTTCAAAATTAATTTGTTGTAATTTTAATAGCAATGTTTATTGGAACAGTATATTATTATAGAGTTGGAGGCAGATAACAAGCAGTTCGGAGAAAGGACACTTGGAATTGGAAACAGTTGTTGTTCAATGTTCCCTTTTTGAGTTAAAGAAGAAATTGATTTTTTTCTTTAAATAGTGGAAGTTGGGAGTTCTCTGTCACTCATTCTTTAACAGTTTATGAGGAGAGATGAGCTTTTCTGGGTGTTTGGTTTAATTAACAGAAGGGTTCACCACTGTGTCATAACACATAAAACACAGAATTTACAGCAAAAGATTACACTGTCATGCAATTAAAATGATATATTGAACAACCCTGGATTGTTATTAAATCATTTGCCTTTTTGAATGGGTTGCAGGTTTCGGTTCTTTAATACATAAATCCCAGACTTTCTTTTTAGTCACATTCTTGAGATAATTTAAGGTTTTATAAAAAAAGGTGACACCTCAGCTCAGACAATGTTTTAAAGGTGTGAGGTTAGAGATTGTCTTATCCCAATCTTGAGTCAGACTGGTTCTATTTCCAAAGTACGAATTTATAAAATGTTATATGGATTGATGTGTGTGAGCGTGTATGCGAGTGATGTGTGTGAGTGTGTATGCGAGTGAGCATGCGTACTTGTGCATATGAGGGAGAGACAGAGAGTGTGTGTGCATGTGAGCATGTGCGAGTGAGTGCGTGAGTGTGAGTGCAAGTGAGAGAGAGTGTGTGTTTGTGTGCATGAGCGTGATGGAGTATAAGCCTGTGAGAGGATGTGTGTGAGTGTGGGGGGGTTGTCGTGTGTGTATGAGACAAGGTCTGTGTGAGTGTGTGAGTATATAAGAGTGTGTGTGTATGTGTGCTTGATAAGATTATACTATAAGATCCCCAACAGCCACTGAGACATTGAGGAATGAATCTGTAGACAGCTTATGGAAAGATACAATAAAAATAGAATTATCATAATGGATAATGTTAACTTCCCCAAAATTGACTGGGACTCCCTTAGAGCAAGAGGCTTAGAGTCAAGATTAGAGTGGTGCTGGAAAAGCACAGCAGGTCAGGTAGCATCCGAGGAGCAGGAAAATTGATGTTTCGGGCAGGAGCCCTTCATCAGGAATGAGGGCTTTTGCCCAAAACGTCGACTTTCCTGCTCCACAGATGCTGCCTGAACTGCTGTGCATTTCCAGCACCACTATAATCTTGACTCTGATCTCCAGCATCTGCAGTCCTCACTTTTGCCCAGAGTTTAAGTGCATCCAGGAGGGTTTCTTGAAAAAGTATGTGGATTGTCCAACTAGAGGAGGAGCCATAGCAAACCTTATCCTGGCTCATGAGCCTGGATAGGTGACTGACCTTTCAGTGGGAGAGCATTTTGGAAACAGTGATCACAACTCCTAGAGTTTTAAGATAGCTTTGAATAAGAATAAGTCAGGACCTTGTGGAAGGTACTAAATTGAGGGAAGACAAACTATGTCAGTATTAGAAAGGAGCCAGGGAGTGTTAATTGGGAGGAGCTGTTATCAGGCAAGTCCACATTTGACATGTAGGAATTTTTTAACAACTTGCTGATGAGAGTTCAGGATGAGCATGTTTCAATAAAGAGGAAGGACAAGGGTAGCAAGGTAAGGGATAACAAGGGACATTGTGATGGTCTGTGTGGAATATGAGGAAAGCAGTAAATTAATCAAGCAAGGAATGAGGAGAGTAAGAAGGGGGTCATGAAATAATCTTGGAAAGTAAGGTTAAAGTGAATCCCAGTGCATTCTATAGATACATTTACAGCAGGAGAATAACTTGGGAGAAGATTGGACCACTCAAGGATAAAGGAGGGAGTGTGTGCTTGGAGGCAGAGGATGTGGGTGAGATCCTAAATGAGTACTTTGCATCGGTATTCACCCGGGAAAAGGATATGAGGATTAGTGAGATTTGTGTGGGGCATGCTAATATGCTAGGACATTTTAAGATCAAGATAGAAGTGGCGTTGGATCTCTTGAAGAGCATTCAAGTGGATAAGTCCCTCACAAGTCCCTCATTTCCTGAAGAAGGGCTCATGCCCGAAACGTCAATTCTCCTGCTCCTTAGATGCTGCCTGACCTGCTGCGCTTTTCCAGCAACACGTTTTCAGCTCTGATCTCCAGCACCTGCAGTCCTCACTTTCTCCCCGATAAGTCCCTCACACCCAATGGTATATAACCCAGGATATGGAGCAAGGTAAGAGAGGAGATTGATGGGGCCTTGACCAAGGCCTTTGTATCTTAACTAGCAACTGGAGACATCCTGGATGATTGGTGAATAATTAACATTGTTCCTCTGTTTAAGAAGGGAACCAGGAATAATCTGGGAAACTATAGACCCATGAGTCTCACATTGGAAGTTGGGAAGCTATGGAGAGAATTCTTAGGGATTGGATTTACACACATTTGGAAGAGCTTGGCCTTATTAGGGGCAGTCAACATGGCTTTGTGCTAACTTGATTGAATTTTATGAGGAGATGATGAAGGTGATCGATGAGGACAGAGTGGTTGATATTGTCCACATGGATTTTAGTAAGGCTTTCTACAAGGTTCCTCAAGTTAGGCTCATCCAGCAGATTAATATGCATGGGATCTATGGTGACTTGGCCACGTTGATTCAGAATTGGCTTGCCCATAGAAAGCAGAGCGTAGTGGTGGAATGGTGTTCTTCAGGCTGGATTTCCATAACTATTGGTGTTCCACAGGGATCCATTCTGGGACTGTGCTGTTTATGATATGAATAAATGACTTAAATGAAAATGTAGATGGGTGGGTTAGTAAATTTGCAGCAGATATAAAAATTGTTGGAGTTGTGGATAGTGTCGAATATTTCAAAGGATACAATGCAGATATGGGTGGAGAAATGGCAGTTGGAGTTTAATCTGGGCAAGTTTGAGGTGCTGCACTTTGGGAAATCAAAGGTTAAGGAAAAGTATACAGTTGATGGCAGGACCCTGAACAACATTGATGTACAGAAGGATCTTGGGGTTCAAGTCCATCGCTCCCTAAAATGTGGCCACACGAGTAGATAGGGCACTAAAGAAGGCGTAAGGAAGGTCCTGAAGAAGGATTACACCCAAAACGTTGACTTCTCTATCTCCTGGTGTTGCCTGGCTTTCCGTGTTCTTCCAGCCTCCTGCTTGTTTACTTTAGATTCCAGCATCCGCAGTTTTTTTTTTGTTTCTAAAGAAGGCATATAACATGCTTGCCTTTATCAGTTGGAGAATTGAGTACAGGGGTCAGAATGTCATGTTGCAACTTTATAAAATTTTGATTCGGCCACATTTAAAGTATTGTATTCATATCTGGTTGCTACATAACAAAAAGGTCATGTACGCTTTGGCAAGGGTGCAGAAGCGGTTTACCAGGATGCTGCCTGGATTTTCGGGTATGAACTATAAGGAGAGGCTAGAAAAACACACTGTTTTTTTTCTGGGGGAGGCTGAGGGGAACCTTGATAGAAATCTTGATAATATAAAATGATGAGATCCATAGATAGCCTTAACGGTCAGAAACTTTTCCCAGAGTTGAAATGCATAATACTAGGGTGCATGTATATAAGGTGAGAGGGAGAAAGTTCAAAGAAGATGTGAAGGGCAAGCTTTTTACACAAAGAGTGGTAGAAGTCTGCAATGCATTGCCAGAAGGTAGCTGAGGTAGGTAATATAGGGCCATTTGAAGGACCTTTGGATAAGCAAATGAACATGCAAGGAATAGAGAGATATGGATCAAGTACAGGCAGAAGGAATTAGTTTCATTTTAGTGTCATGTTTGGCATATCATAGTGGGTCAAATGGCCTGTTCCTGTTCTGTACTGTTCCATGTTCTATGTTTGATGATCTCTGTTGACCCACTCATTGGTCAGATACTGCAGCATCTTGTGGGAAGCTCTCTCATTCCCTGCCTATACTGCTCACTGCTTTCCTTGGAATGATCACTTTTCCCTGAGCCTGATTCCTCACAACTGTCCCACTGCCATGTACACAGTGCCCCCAAGTATTCACTAAGACTGGGTATCCCCGGCATTGGAGATCTCCTAATTACTCACTGATCCCATGTTGCCCTGTGCTCTGAAGCTGCTTGGAGAGCCAGAATCCAGCTTCTTAGATACACACATCTTGCATCAGCTCCCAAAGATCCTGTCCCATGCGGTACCACCAGCCACCTCTATTCCAGGATATATTGGCTTTCATCTCAGAATGTTGGCATGAACAGAGAATCTCCCAGTCCACCAATTGTTGGGCTTGGACAAGGCAGCCAATGACAGTTGCAGGAAGTGGCCAGTGGACGTTATCCCAGCTATGCCTAGTGTGTGGTTGTAGCCATCCCTTGGTGTCCAGGGACACAGATAATGCATGTCCATTTCTTTGCCTGTGAGCTGCTATTTCCATAGAGTACTACAGGACCGTATGATCAGCTCCAATAATGGGATCTGACTGTCACTTTGAGATGTGTCATTATGTTCTCAGTTGATTTTAGCATTGGACAAGTCTGACTCCACAGTGAAACTTGGTTTGGGTGTTTTTGCATAAAACATGCTGGTCTTTCATTGAGAAGCAAACACACAAAGCTGAAGATTTGCATTCAACAATAATACAGAAATTCTCAGCTACAAATAAACCATTTGAGTGACTGATCAGTCACTTTTGGTCTGGAATTACAAAAATTAAACTGTTCATACTGAAGTCCCCTATTTATTAGTGGTCCAAAATCATCATCTTCCATCAGGAGAAAGTGTTTTATACATCTAATTCACACCAGGACCCTCTGAACTGAAATAATTAGGGTTTCCAGGCAATTTGCATTTCTCCCAAACAAAAAAACAAATAATTCCATCAACATAAAAGCATCCTAATGAGATCAATGTTTATTTTGTCCACTCATAAAATCTCTCCCAATGCAAACAAATTCCCATTTGCGCTTCAAGAACTGTCAATTTAGGATGTCTGATCTGGGCTAACTAAAGGGTCTGTTTCCATGCTGAGGGATTCAAAGACTCGAGAACACTACAACTCCAGAAAAATTCACACTTTAATCTTTGAATCTCAGAGAGACCAAAACTGACATGTCACTCATTCAAACTCCAAATTCCAAACTAAATGGTATTAAAGTCATATAGAAACCACACACTTACATCACAGTGCTTAGACTCAAAAGGGGGGAGTGTACTAGCAATCAAGTCCCAATTAACAATGAGTCATACTAAATGTGTAATGAATCAACAATACAGCAAATTTGTCTCTTTTCTGATCTCCGATTCAATGTTAAAGTCTCATTAGTTTGATGATGTCAAAGCATTAAAATTCAAATTTGATTGAGTTTTAATATCTTGGGGCATAGTTTAAATTGATTGGTTAAATTCAAACTGATGTGAAAACAGCTGAAGTACCGAGGTTACAGCCAATGTTACATCTTTCCTTTTTCCAACACACTCCGTGACTCTTAGTCAGTCACAAGACAGGTACTTGCCAGCTTTAAGCTTTCACTATCTCTTAAAGGTACAGTACACACCTTCAACTTCATAACACCTTCACCCTTAAGAAAAAAATGAACCATCATAATGAAAAGATGCCTTCATTTTTTTTCTAATTCTTAACCATATTACCATGAAATACATAGAACATTCATCTAAATTTAGTAATGCACTTTGGGAAGAATAAAAGGAAGGCAGAGTATTGGGTCAATGGAAAGATTCTTGATAATGTGGATGTGCAGAGGGATCTTGGAGTCCATGTACACAGATCTCTGAAAGTTGCCAGCCAGGTGGATAGTGCTGTTAAGAAGGCATACAGTGTGTGAGGTTTCATTGCGAGAGGGATTGAGTTCTGGGACCGCAATATCATGCTGCAATTATACAAAACGCAGGTGTGGCCACACTTGGAATATTGTGTACAGTTCTGGTCACCCCACTACAGGAAGGATGTGGAAGCATTGGAAAAAGTGCAGAGGAGATTTACCAGGACGTTGCCTGGTCTGGAGGGAAGGTGTTATGAGGAGAGGCTGAGAGACTTGGGTCTGTTCTGATTGGAAAGAAGAAGGCTAAGGGGGGATTTAATAGAGACATATAAGATGATCAGAGGATTAGATAGGATAGACAGTGAAAGACATTTTCCTAGGATGATGATACCAGCTTGTATGAGAGTGCATAACTACAAACTGAGGTGTCATAGATTTAAGAACAATGTCAGATGCAGGTTATTTACGCAGAGAGTGGTAAGGGCGTTGAATGCCCAACCTGCCAATGTAGTTAACTCAACCACATTAGGGAGATTTAGACAATCTTTAGATAAGCACATGGATGATTTTGGGATAGTGTAGGGGGGACAAATTGAGAATTATTCATAGGTCGGCGCAACATCGAGGGCCGAAGGGCCTGTTCTGCGCTCTGTTGTTCTATGTTCTATGTTTCTCTGATAAAGGTACCTGTCAATAACCACGCAGTAAATTCAACTGTGAGATGTATCTGGCTCATCCAACTTTCTCTATACAGTCCTGCAATCTTGGTATTGGGTATGACTCAGATTTTTGTATAGTGTTGACCTCCTGATAATCCACACAAAATCATGGAGTCCCATCAGGTTTGGGAACTAACACAATCAGCAAACTCCACTCATTCTGATTCAGTTCAATGATATCATACCCAGCATGAGCAAAACTAATGTAGTGTACAAAATCCCATGCAAGGACAGCACAAAACACTATATAGGACAACAGGAAGACAGCTAACGATCCGCATCCACGAACATCAACTAGCCACAAAACGACACGACCAGCTATCCTTAGTAGCCACACACGCAGACGACAAGCAACATGAATTTGACTGGGACAACACTACCATTATAGGGCAAGCCAAACAAAGAACAGCCAGGGAATTCCTAGAAGCATGGCACTCATCCGCAAACTCCATCAACAAACACATCGACCTGGACCCAATATACCGGCCACTACAGCGGACAGCTGAAACTGACAACTGGAAGCGGCAGGGACAGGCCACTATAAATGCCGGAGGAAACACCACAGAAGTGCTTCACAGGTGGCTCCCAAGCACTGAGGATGTCACCTAGACAGGGGACGAAACGTTTGCAACAAAAACTTCCAGCTCGGCGAACAGAACCACAGCAGCGATATCATAGTTGAGGGTCACATCGACTTCCATCTGGACATGCCTGGCATTGAAAGGATTAAGTCTGTAGGGGTGTTGTTTTATCGGAACAGCATTTCCTACTTCTACCTCTTGCACAATAGCATTAGTCGTCCTCATCTGAGTCTTACATACGCCCTCATATTACTGCAAGAAACCTTCCAACAGCTTTTTTAGCTCCTGAGACAGCTTACTAACCTATCCCGCTCCTCAAAGATATCCTCATTGTTTAGCACATTTTGAGGCACATCAAACTCCATGACATCTGAATTTGATTCCTCACTCTGCAGGGCAGTAACTTACATCTGTTTCTCCAGTTCCTTCTCTCTATTATAACAAGGTTTCAAAATCTTCACATGACATATGCAATAGAGTTTTTAACTATCCAGCATCTTTACCAGATAGTTTATTTGACACAACGTTTTCTCAATTTGATAGGGACCCCTAAATCTGGCTTTGAAGGGATCTTCTATCACTGCCAACAATACTAATATCTCATCAGCATGGTAAAATGTCCAAATTTCAGAGTTTTTATCTGAAACCTGCTTCATTTTATGCTGTGCCCACTTCAGGTGCTGTTTGGCTTACTCACCTATCCGATTTAATCTACCTTCACCTCCAATACATCATCCAAACGTCGGATCTCTGACTTTGGTCCTGTCAATTTCTCTTTAATTAAATTCAAAGGGCCTCTCACTTCATGGTCGAAAATTAACTCGAAGGGAATAAACAGAGTTGATTTGTTTGGGGCATCACTAATGGGAAACAAAACAAATGTGATATTTTTATCCCAATCATTCAAGTAATCCTGACAGTATGCTCTTAATATAGTCTTCAGGGTCTGATGCCACCTTTCTGAAGGTCCATGGGATTCAGGATGATATGCACTTGATTTAAAGGGCTATGTGCCTAAGCTATCCTTGACATCCTTAAGGAGCCTATCATTAAATTTAGAGTTTTGGTCTGATTGAATCTCTCTGGATAGCCCACTTATTATGGACTAGACAAGACCCCTCAAAACATTTTTAAGCAAGTAGCCCAGACCTTAACTTTGTTAGTTGCTTAGCGAGATGTATTGTGGATATTCCCAGTGTAAATTCTCAGTCATCTGCCAGATTTTAACCACACAATATTCATTGACAAAATTACAGAATGAAACACCAAAAACAGAAAACAGAATACTGCCTAACTTATCCTATCCAAACCCAACTTAATGATAATGTCCAAAAAATATGTGAAACAGTCCAATACACATGTCCCTTAGCACAAAAGTAAAATCAGGGAGAGGCTTACAGTTAGAAGGAGAAATAATTCAGCAGCCTGTCTCATACATCCACTGCTGCAACTGATCTGACTACAGTTCTGAACTGACCTGCACAGCTAGAGAGAACACCATGACCCCTTGGTTGTACCAGTTTTTCAAAAGACCTTTCAAGCTTTTGGTCAGAAGAACCATCTGTTAGGGGCAAACAACAAAGGCCCCAATAAACCTTTCATTTCTGCACCAACTCAGAGCCTGGTTGCTTTATGACCCTCTGAAAAGCATCTCACTTCACATCTAAAAACTAATTAAAATGGACCAAATTTGGCCGATTCATTTGGTGCATCTATATCACAATAAGCACAAACTGAATACCATTATCCCAATCATCTGGATAATCCTGACTATAAGCCCTCAACATGGCCTTTAGTGTTTGCTGTCATCTTTTTAGTGCTCCCTGCGACTCTGGATGGTACACAGTAGATTTGAATCGTTTTATGCCTAAGCTGTCCATAACTTCCTTTAATAGTTTAGATGTGAAGTTTAACACTTGATCTGACAGTATCTCTATTGGTAGTCTGTATTGCATTTAACACTTGAGTAATTCCTCCACAATCGTTTCAGCTGTGGTATTGCATAATGGAATGGCCTCTGGAAATCTGATCAATACATCCATTATTGTTAACAAATTCTGATTTCCACATTTTGTTTGAGGGAGGGGACCCATGCGATCAATCAAGACTTTTGTAAAAGATTCCTCAAATGCAGGAATAGGTATTAAAGGTTCAGGTTTTATTACTGCCTGTGGTTTCCCAATTACCTGACATGTATGACATGTCTGGCAAAATTCAATTACATCCTCGTGCATTTCAGGCCAGTAAAAATGTTTTGTATTTTAGCCTGTGTTTTCCTCACTCCTAAATGACCTCAAGTGGTAGCTCATGCACCACTCACAATACCTCCTTTCTAAACCCCATTGGCAATCCAATTTGACGAATTTCTGGCCATTTCTCATCTACCTAACTATGTAATGGTCTCTATTTCCTCATTAAGACAACATTTTTCAGGTAATAACACACAGTGATGAATTCAGACTCATTTACTGTGCATGTCTTTTGATACAACTGCTTTAAATTTTCATCATTCTGCTGTAACTCAATGAGCTCAGCAGAGCTAAAGTTACTTGCATGTTTAGGTATTTGCTCCTGTTCTGTCCCACTTGCATAACTGAACACAGTCTCTGCTAATGCTACTTCTGTATGCTTTGATCTCTCTAGCTTCAGCTTGGGGCTCTGTGATCTTTGACTTCAGTAAGGTGTTTGACAAGGTTCGAGGAGAAAGTGAGGACTGCAGATGCTGGAGATCAGAGCTGAAAATGTGTTGCTGGAAAAGCGCAGCAGGTCAGGCAGCATCCAAGGAACAGGAGAATCGACGTTTTGGGCATAAGCCCTTCTTTAGGAACCCAAAACGTCGATTCTCCTGTTCCTTGGAGTTTGACAAGGTTCCACATGGGAGACTGATTAGCAAGGTTAGATCTCATGGAATAAAGGGAGAACTAGCCATTTGGATACAGAACTGGCTCAAAGGTAGAGCCAGAGGGTGGTGGTGGAGGGTTGTTTTTCTGACTGGAGGCCTGTGACCAGTGGAGTGCCACAAGACTTATACACTTAATGGTAAGGTCCTAGGGAGTGTTGCTGAACAAAGAGACCTTGGAGTGCAGGCTCATAGCTCCTTGAAAGTGGAGTCGCAAGTTGATAGGACAGTGAAGAAGGCGTTTGGTATGCTTTCCTTTATTGGTCAGAGTATTGAATACAGGGGTTGGGAGGTCATGTTGAGCTGTACAGGACATTGGTTAGGCCACTGTTGGATTATTGCATGCAATTCTGGTCTCCTTCCTATCGGAAAGATGTTGTGAAACTTGAAAGGGTTCAGAAAAGACTTACAAGGATGTTGCCAGGGTTGGAGGATTTGAGCTATAGGGAGAGGCTGAACAGGCTGGGGCTATTTTCCCTGGAGTATCAGAGGCTGAGGGGTGACCTTATTGAGGTTTACAAAATTATGAGGGGCATGGATAGGATAAAAAGACAAAGTCTTTTCCCTGGAATCGGGGAGGCCAGAACTAGAGGGCATAGGTTTAGGATGAGAGCGGAAAGATATAAAAGAGACCTAAGGGACAACTTTTTCACGCAGAGGGTGGTACATGTATGGAATGAGCTGCCAGAGGATGTGGTAGAGGCTGGAACAATTGCAAAATTGAAGAGGCATTTAGATGGGTATATGAATAGGAAGAGTTTGGAGGGATATGGGCCGGGTGCTGGCAGATTGAGTTGGGATATCTGGACGACGTGGACAGGTTGGACCGAAGGGTTTGTTTCCATTCTGTACATCTCTATGACTCTATGACTCTAATCAGGGAAGATTCCTGGATAGGCATCCTGCATTGCTTCAGTTGCCTGGATCTCTACTGGCTTTTAAACTAGAGTAGACAGCATGCCTATCAGTGAATCAGCTATAACATTTGCAAGGACAAATGTACTCCTGAAGTTGAGTGTTTGTCCACTACTCCTACCACAAATTCTCCACTCTTTTCTGTACACTCTAACCTCACTTTACATAATTGAGTGTTTTTTGTTTCAACTGAATTCCTGTTAGCAGTACCTTTTCTGGCAATAGTCCTCCAGGAGTACATATCTCTTCATCCTTCAGCATTACAGACCAAGAGGATCCTCTGTTCTTAAATGTTGCAACCTCTTTACCTGCTTCTCTGGCCTATATGAATAAACTTTACCTTTGTAGGCATATTTTTAAGCAGATCTGGCACTTCCTCTTTAACCAACTGTGATCAGCTTGTGTACTCTGTAGCTATCTTGCTTCCACTGTGCTTTCTGTTACCATGCCAATGAAACTTCTGGATTTGTCCTGTTTTCCCACGTCTGTATTTCCTGTGCTTTTCCTAGCCCACTATCACTGTGATTTCATATGTCCTACGTTATTGCAATGAAAATACTGGAGCTTTTTACCTTCTTTGTCCCCCTCAAGTGTTTCGTTTTTACCCTGTGGTGAGTTCTCCTTATGATCTTCACTGAGATCTGCCTTACCCTTTCCACATGAGGATTTCTCTTTTCCCCAACTTTCATCCATCAGGGATTGAAATTGATTCAGGAAGCTGTTGTGGACTAAGCCTGGTCACTCAAAATATTCTTAAGGAGGCATCTCAGACCATAACTTTACAATTTGTTTCGGTAAGTGTACAGTGAAAATTACCCAGATTAAGTTAGCTAAGCTGACTACTGGATTTTAAATCAGGCAAAAATGTATTCACAAAATTACACAATGAAACACAAAGAACAGAATAAAGAACCCCTACAGAACTCAGTCTATCCAAAATAGACTTAATTTTGCTGTTCTGAATATACACAACAGTCCCAATAAGAAAGTTCCCTTTAAAAACCAGTATAAATGGAACATATGCTCCCAGGTAGAAGTTGAAGGGCAGAAAGAGAGAGAGGGAGTTTCCACACAGCTCCATGTTGAACAACTCACTAGTTCAAGACTGAACTAAACTGCTCAGCTAGAGAGCTGACCACTCCCCTTTCATTATACAGGTCACTTCTAAAACATGACCACTTAGGCCTGAAGTCTCATCTGTTTACATATCAACAAAAGGCCTCTCAAAATCCTTTTCATCTCTGTACCAAACGGGTTTAATTGGAGCTTGGCCTTGTTTATTACCTGTCTGAAAAAAAAACAAGGCAGAGTATCTTTGAGCCAAGAAACAGCTTTTAGCAAAAAAAGGGACTTGCTTTGTGAAAAGCTAGCTTTGTGAGAACTACAAACCTGCGTATACAGAAAACCGACAAACACTGACCAAATACTTAACTACACCAGCAAACATCCCAACACACACAAACAAAGCTGTATCAGAACACTATTCCAATGAGCCACCACACACTGCAGCACAGACAAACTTCAGAAAACAGAGAAGAACTACCTATACAACGTATTCAAGAAGAATGGATACTCAAAAAATACAGTCTGCAGATTCCTCAGGAACAAACCATGACAAGCAGACCTAACACAGCCAGAAACCCTAACCACATTACCATACATCAAAGAAGTCTCAGAAATGACAGCCAGACTACTAAGACCCCTCGGAATCCTAGTAGCACACAAACCCATCAACACTCTCAAACAAAAACTAACCCAGTACAAAATCAACGTCATCTACAAAATTCCATGCAAGGACTGCTACAAACACTACGTAGGACAAACAGGAAGAAAGTTAGCCACCAGGATACATGAACACCAGCTAGCCACAAAAAAAAGACATGACGGTCTCTCCCTTGTAGCCCGACACATGGATGAAAAAAAACACCATTTCGACTGGGACAACACATCTATCCTGGGACAGGCTAATAAAAGACATGCCAGAGAATTCTTAGAGGCCTGGCACTGAACCACAACGTCATAAACAAACACATAGATCTAGATACCACTTATCAACCCCTCAGAAAACGACAGGAAATGACATCACCACAAACCCCAGGAACCCCATCCAGGAAAACATATAAATAGAAAGCAGGAGACAACAGTTTCGCTTCACTTGGAGGTCGCCACTAATGATGTTACCTAGCAGGTAATGAAACGTTTGGATATCAAACCTACAGCTCAGCGAGCAAACCTACACCCATTCCTGAAATGTTGTCTGTTGGCTTCTGGTACCAATTGATATGCACTTAAGTTGTCTTTTTTCACCTATCCTCCTCAGATACCTCCTCTGACAGTGATGTGAATACCTCTCTAGCTCTACCTACAATTTTGGTTTGGATCAACCAAACCCACATTGCCACTGGCCACTGCATGTGCTTTGCTACATTTTCAAATGAGATTAAAAAGGCTTCAACATCCTTCTCATGAAGTCTAGGCGATGCTTGAACAAACTTAAACAGTTTCTCACCAGATTTTTGACTGTCAGGGGCTTGCTCATGCTCATTCTCTTCCTCACTAAGTGTACCTTCAACCTTTGTCTCCATTTTTTTATGCTGACTTCCCTTTTTAAGTATCAATTTCTGAAACTCAGATTCTCTATCTTTTTGTTTCTCTTCTGATAAAACCCTTTGTTCATTTCCTTTTTCTCTCTCTTCCAATTAACTCAAACTGCTTCATTTCTGCTGCCCTTTCCTTCTCTCTTACTCCTACGTCAAGCTGTTTCATTTTCAATTGAATTCTTGCCATCACTATAGATCCTAATGGTGTTTCCAACAATTTAAAATCTGGGCTACTGCTGAAATCATTACATCTTTCCTCACATTATGAAGTAAATTCAACCACAGCTTGTCTGTTAATTCTCAAAGCATGTCTTATTTGCTTTTTGTAAAACCTCTCAAGGCATGTCTTCCATCTCCAGGTACCCCGTCATGATTGAAAGAGCCATTGCTATCTTAAATATGTTTAAACCAACCAAAACAACACTCAAATCAAAAGACACTAACACCTACCACTCACTGCTTAAATCACACAAACAGCTCCAAATCTGTTATGGACTTGGCTAGACCCCTCAAAACATTTAAGCAGGTAGCCCAGACTAACTATGCTATTTGTTTAGCTTGGTGTACTGTGGTTATTCCTGGTGTAAATTAGGTGGGACATCTGACAAGTTTTAAACAAGTAAGATTTAATTACAAAATTTTGGAATGAAAAACAAAGAACACAAAACAGAATACCGCCTAACTTATCGTATCCCAACCTGACTTAATGATACTGTTCCAAAAATACTTGCAACAGTCCCAAGGCACATGTCCCTGAACACAAAAGGTAAAATCAGCTACCTACAGTTAGGAGAGAGAATTCTGCAGCTTGTTTCACACATCCCCTGCTGCAAATGAACTGACTAAAGTTTTGAACTGAACTGCACAGATAGAGAGCTGGATACGCTCCCTTGGCTACAATAATTTTCAAAAGACCTTTCAAGCTTTTGGTCTGAAGCACAATCTGTTAGGGTAAACAACAAGGGTCCCAATAAACCATCCATCTCCTCACCAAATCAGCTGTTTCAGAGCTTTGGCTGTTTTGCAACCCTCTGAAAAAAATCAAGGATGTAGTAACCTTGTAACAGAACCAATATTGTGACATCATACCAAGTGAAGAAAGCTACTAACGACCCCATCACCCTTTTTGCCTTAATACCCCATAATGGAATTATTTGATAAATATATCCGTTATGGTTAGCAAGTGCTGGTTTCCACTTTTAGTTCTTGGGAGGGGATCTACACAATCAATTATAACCCACATGAAAGGTTCATGGAATGCAGGAATTGGCAACTGCCTGTATCTTACCTACCATTTAACATGTATGACATGTATAGCAAAATTTAATGACATCCTTGTGTGTTCAAGGCCAATAGAAATGTTTTTGTACCTTAGCCTGAGTCTTCTGTACACCTAGGTGACCTCCAACATTTAGTTCATGTGCTACCTGTAACACCTCCTATCTGTATGCTACCAGCAGCACAACCTGGTGCATTTCGGCCCATTTGACCTCTACACTAACCTGCCGTGGTCTCCATTTTTGTCTTAGGATTCCATCTTTAAGATAATAACCCTCAAGAGTATTCTCTCACTCTTTTCTAAGTATGCATCAACACTCAAATCTTTTATTGTCTCGTCTTTCTGTTGTAAGTCCATCAGCTATCCATGACTAATCACTTCTGCCTGACCCTCTGCCTGTTCATGCTTTTCCTGCACCATTACATCAAACAGGGTGTCTGCTAACTGAACTTTAACTCCTTCATCCTTCTCTTAGTCTTTGCTTCATGCTGTGGCTTATGATAGTGGAATCTTGTTACAACACAGTCTGGGAAAATTCCGGAGTATTTTTCTTTTAACTCCTCAGTTCCATGGTCTTTCTTGGCTTCTCCACAATAATGGATGTCACTTACATCTTGGATTGCTAAGTCATTCTCAAGAATGAACTGCATTTCTGGAACTAACACACTGTCAATCACTCCCACTGTTACTTTCCCAGCTTTGAGTTAGCACTCCAACCTGTTCTTATACAGGAAAATGCGAAACTTCTGTCTATCTATCCAACAAATTACCACACTCTCGGGTAACAAATCAGATAAAGTGCAAGTAGGTTTATCTCTTACTATTAGAGACTGGTTAGATCCTGTATCTCTCAAAATTGTAACTTCTTGCCCTTCTCCCCCTGTTCTTTCTGAGTAAACTTTACCCACAGAGGTGAATTCTTTACAGAGATCAAGCACTAAGTCTGTACCCAGCCTCGACCTAAGCTTGCAGTCTCCTGCAGCTCCTTGAATTTTCTTGGAGTTTCCTTTTCCTATTTTCACTAATGCCACTGGTTGAGTTTGTTTTCCCACATCATTTCCCACAGTGCCTTTCTTTGATGACCAGCACTGTGAATTTACATGTGCCACCTTCTGGCAGTGAAAACACTTTCTCCCAGTGCCCTTCTGAAACCACTGGCACTGTAATTTTCAGTGTCCCACTCCATTACAATGAAAACACCACATTCTATTTCGCCTCCTTTTCACTCTCTTGGGCTTCTTTTTTAACCTGTGGTAAGCAATTACCAGTTTTCTCTACTCTTTGTTTTGTAGTGTAAGATCTCCTCTTCTCCCAAATTCTATTCCTCACAGGATGAAATTCTTGCTAGAGGCTAAACATTGCCTTATGCACCAATGTATATTCATCGTCCACCTCTTCTCACTTCTTGGACTTTCTTTTCAGCCACATGAATTCTTATCATCTCTGGAAGAGAGTTTTTACACTGCTCCAGCAGAAAAATCTCTCTTAGAGCCTTATAGGTCGTATCAATTTTTAATGCCGGCATCCACCTATCAAAATTACTATGCTTAATTCTTTTGAACTCAACACAAGTTTGACCTGATTCCTTCTTTATGTTTCTGAACTGCTGTTTATACACTTCTGGTAACAATTCATAAGCACTCAAAATAGCTTTTTTGATCTCTTCATAATCTTTTGACTCCTCATCTGACAGCACTGCAAATACCTCACTAGCTCTGCCTTCCAGTTTAGTCTGAACTAGCATTACACACAAGTCCTATCACTACTCCATCTGCCTAGCCAATTTTTCAAATGAAATGAAGAAGGCTTCAATATCTTTCTCATCACAGTGTGGCAGTGTTTTATCATATTTGTATGTATCACTACCTTCTCTCTTCATCTCCATCCAGTTAACTTGACTTTGCTGACTAGGTCGCAACTTCTGAAATTGTCATTTTTTTTCTCTCTCCCTTTCTTCTCTCTCTCTTTCATTCTCTCTTTCTGTTTTTTTCTCCCTCGCTTAGCTCAGCTAAGAATCTTCTCTCTCTTTCTTTTTCCTCTCTCTTGCTTCTCTCTCTCTTTCTTCCCCCTCCCCCCCCCCTCCCTTTTCCTTTTTTTTTTTTTTTTTTTCTTTTTTTTTCCCCTTTAACCCCCACACTACCACCTAAGTGCGGTAGTGCTTATTTTTTCCCCAGCACCCATGGTGTGTGTGTGCAGGTGTGAGACACAGTGAAAGACACAAAGTGCACCAATCTTTATTCAATTTCCACCACCAGGACCCACCCTTCTCTTTCCCTTTGTTTATTTTCTAACTCCATTTTCCTCAATTGTAATTTAAGTTTCTCTACCTCGACTGCACTTGTCTGTATCTCTGACACACTTAAGTGTTTGAGTAACTCCCTTACTTTTGTTCTTGGTTCAACCCAATTCTAACCTCTCTGCTAATTCTAAAATTATGTTCTTTTCTTTCTAAACTTGCTTGGCAAATTTGAGAATCATCTTCAAACCCCAGAACCTCTTAAGCAATTTTAAGAGCCATTTCTCTCATTTTTAATTTAACCAACTACAAATAACCAAAATTAAACAAAGTGTCTTCTCTACATTTTATTTAAAGTTATAGGACAGCAATCAGCAAGTGTTTACATCAGCTAGTATCTTTTACCCCAAATTTGTTCAAATCTGTCCAAGTCTCACAGTGGATCTGTCTAAATCTGTCCAAATCCCGGCCCCAAGCCCCAAATTGTTATGAATTAACATTAAAATGTTTTGCTAATTAAACCAAACACACAGGAAAACTCACCTTGCCTCATAATCTGTGAAAGTATGAGTGAGAGAGAACTCTCAATCCCAAGATGTAACAAAAATATCAATTTTATTCTTTAATGCTAAAGGTTTACAAAATTCTGAGGGGCATGGATAGGGTAAATAGGCAAAATCTTTTCCCTGGGATTGGGGAGTTCAGAACTAGAGGTTTAGGGTGAGAGGGGAAAGATATAAAAGGGACCTTAGGGGCAACGTTTTCACGCAGAGGGTGGTACGAGTATGGAATGAGCTGCCAGAGGAAGTGGTGGAGGCTGGTACAATTACAACATTTAAGAGGCATTTGGATGGGTATATGAATAGGAAGGGTTTGGAGGGATATGGGCTGGGTGCTGGTAGGTGGGACTAGATTGGGTTGGGATATCTGGTCGGCATGAATGGTTTGGACCAAAGGGTCTGTTTCCATGCTGTACATCTCTATGACTCTATGACACTAAGTAACAACTATTTACAACTCTAAGTCTCATTTCTCTTAAAGATTTGTTATCTAGCTCACACTCGATAACAATATACAGATCTAAGAAAGCAACTTAATTTTCAAACCAAGGCAGTGGCTGTCATATCCAGTGTCGATCTTCCTCTGCTTGGGGATCTCCCTGGGTCCTCTTTGGTCTTCTGCTGAAAAGATGCTTCATATGAAAAAAGGTGCCTTTGACAGGAAAATGTGATGAATAACAGTCTTTCAATAGCAGTTGGTGCTTTTTCTGGCTAACTGTCCAAAATGCAAGCTTTTGTTATACCCCAAACATCAGATTGTCTCATTCATTCGATGTCATCAAAACACTAAAATTCGAATTTGATTGGCTTTTAGTATATTGAGGAATAATTTAAACTGATTTGTTAGATTTGAACTGCTGTGAAAACAACTGAGGTAAGTAGGTTACAGCCAAACGTCACATCTTTCCATTTTCCAACACACTCTGCGACTGTTAGTCAGTCACATAACTGGTGCTTGGCAGATTTCAGCTTTCACTATCTCTTAAAGGTACAGTACATGCCATCAAGAAGCTCTCCTTAAATGGCCAAACAGTTCCATATTTCCGTTTCTCATAGTCCATATATTTTTGTGTCATCCTAATATGGATTTCTGTTCAGTATTTTCTTTTGGTAACAGAACTTTAAAAGGTGGTTCTAATGTTACCTGAAACATTATACTCTTGCACACCTATGAGAATTTCACATTTAAATAAAATTGTCTTATTTCTCCATCCAATCCGAGTATCCTCACATCTCTCTGCATTACATCTGATCTGCTATTGGCTGCCCACTCCCCCACAATGGGACAAATAGAAGAGAAAGTCCCAGGAGCTACCTGAACCAGGATGGGGTCTGAAGCCAGGCTCCCAACAACATTCAAAACAAAGCTCCAATTAATTATGTTGGAAAGTCATAGAAGAGTATGATCACTCTTCCCTAATCAGATGGCTCAGGTGGCTTGAGTATAATGTGGAATAATGACAACATCTCAGCTTCTTTCCCAGTCTCAGATATGGGAGATCATGGAGAGTGAGCCCCTCCCCTTTCCCTGTGTTCAATGTGGAGTGGTTCCCTTTAAGCTGGGTCGAACCAATTGCCTCTCGAATGAAGAGAGGTGTGTGTGCCCCTTTGTGCTCTATGGTTCATTCCCAATCCCTGGGGCATTCCCCTGCAGATGTGGCGCCTCACAGAACAATCTACCTGACTCTGCTCACCCAGCCTGATGGCACTGACACTATTGTGAGTTGAATGGAATTAATATAACTCATTTTCCAGGAGAAACTCCACGTTTCCAACAAAATTCTTCTCACGTTGGCCCAAAAAAACCTCTTTCTCTCCCCAACCAGCAATATTGAGCCTGAATTCAGCTTCCTCTTCACAGTGAATCCATTCTCCAGATCACTCTCCATCACCTCCGTAATTTTCTTGATCACAAATAGATCTCTCATTCATTCATTGGGCAAGAGTTTAATGTTGGAATTGATTGTCATGTTACTGTTTGCAATGAGCTGGCTTACTGTCCCACAGATCTTTCCCAGACTGTGCAGTAATGCACCGCAGTGACTCTGGGCCACGTGTTTGTGATGGTCAGAATGGAGGTGTTCCTGGAGAGGTCTCTGGTAGGGTGGAATCACTCAGTGAATCCTGGACTTCATTGTGTTTGAATAAAAACATAATGGTCTGAAAACCACACCCTCTGATGCCAACGTTGCTTGCTGTATCAATAAGCATCAATGCGTGTCACTGTGGAATTCATTCTGGCGCACTGTAACTGGGCCTTGTGACCCTCAACGACACGTTGCAGGATTAGAAGCTGGAGAAGGACTCAGTCAGTTACATCTTCAAACAAAACAAATATCAACAAACTAGCAACAGTTTGATTGTTCTAAATACCCACCAGGGATTAAAGAGACTCTCCCAGCAGCACAGTGGCTCAGCAGTTAGCACTGCTGCCTCCCAGTGCCAGGGACCCGGGTTCGATTCCAGCATTGGGCGACTGTCTCTGTGGAGTTTGCACATTCTCCCTGTGTCTGTGTGGATTTCCTCCGGGTGCTCCAGTTTCCTCCCACAGTCTCAAAGATGTGCAGGTTAGGTGAATTGGCCATGCTAAATTTCTCATAGCGATAGGTGCATTAATTAGGGGTAAATGTAGGGGAATGGGTCTGGGTGGGTTACTCTTTGGAGGGTCAGTGTGGACATTTTGGGCCAAAGGGTCTGTTTCCATACTGTAGGGAATCTAACCTAAGCAGTCTCAGTCCTACATTAAAGAGAGGGAACAGGTTGTCAGACTGAACTAGTTGTGATGGTTTGTTCTTGATTGATATCCTCGCTACCAGGCCATGTGTGCTGGTAACACCAATACACATGTTGCTACAACAGTGACATGTTGAGCTCACACTGTCTGACACAAGCTACATCATGACCTCTGTGAGTCACATCAACTAAGAATTCTAGTGGATTTGTCAAGCTTGATTTCCCTGTCGTAAAGCCCTGCTGGCTCAATTTTCTAAAAGCCCTCTTAATCTTTTTTACAACAGACTGAAGCTTTTTCTCCACGACCAATGTCATACTTACTGATCTATAATTCTCTGTTTTATCTCTGCCTCCCTTTATTAAACAGTGGTGTTATTTTAGCTAACTTCTAATTTCTTGGGAGTATTCTAGAGTCTGTAGAATCTTGGAAGATGGGACAAATGCAGGAAATTGAGATTACAGTGCCTTTATTGGTAGTTATTGTCAGTGCAGCATCAACAGCATGAAGGGCCTTTTCTGCAATGTATGACTCTATGGCTCAATGATGAATGAATCCACGATAATTATAGAAACTTACTTAAATGCTCTGTGATGTAGATTATTAGCCTGTGGATTTACTAGCCTTTAATCCCAACTAATTCCCCAACACCATTTCTCTACTCAGCCTCATCCTTCAGTTTCTCCCTCTCAATAAACCCTGAGTTTGATGTAGTTTAATGGAATGTTCAGAATGCTTTTGAAAAAGTACCACAGGAGAGATTAACATGTAAAATTAAAGGACATAGGATTGGGGATAGTTTAGATGTGAATAGAGAACTAGTTAACAGACACGAAACAAAGAGTGGGAATAGTTGACAGTTTCTCTGAATGGTAGCCAGTGGGATACCACAGGGATCAGTGCTAGCATCCCAGCTATTCACAACATACATTAATGATTTAGATGACGGAACAAAATGTAATGACTCCAGGTTTTCTAATGACACAAAGCTGAGTGAGAGGGTGAGCTGTGAGGAGGATACAAAGATGTTTCAGTGTGAATTTGACAGTCACTGAAAGCAAGTGTTGTGGGAGCAGCAGGCAGTAGAGAAAGCAAATTGGAAGTTGGCCTCAAATAACAAAGAACAGGACAACACATAATACATTTCTAAACTAACAAGTGCATGGCTTTGCATGAGCCTTTGTGTAAATATGGAAGCATAAGGCTTCTTTTAGTTCCTCAGACTGTTTATTTCTTTAATATCAGAATTTTCACTCCACCTCAAAGCAATTTATCTTACTATGAGTGTCCAATATTAGCTACTTTACCACAGATTAAAGATTTGGAATGTTCCCCTTGTCATGTCAGAGAGATTGTGTCTGGTTTACACAGGACTGGAGAAGAATTTGGAGAGGAAGGGGAAGGATTCACTCATCATTGTCTGTGTTGGGACCAATGACACTGGGAGCACAAGAAAGGAGGTCACACTGAAAGACTATGACCAAATGGGAGCTAAATGATAAAGCAGAATCTCCAAGGTAAGAATCTCTGGATTACTGCCTGAGCCACAGCAAACTGACACAAGGTAAATACAGTCAAGCAGTTCAATACATGGCTCAGAGTTCAGTCTGAGGGGAAAGGGTTTTGATACCAGTACTAGAGTAACTGTCCTTCTTGGACGGTCTTCATTTGAATCAGGCTGGGACCAGTGTCCTGGTGAATTAAATAGCGAGGGCTGGAGAAAGGGCTTTAAACTAATTAGAATGCGGCAGAATTCAGGAAAAAGAGTCTAGAAGCTACCAAAGCAAGTGGAGACAGCAGCATTACAAGTCAGCTATTCGAATAACATTAGCCAGAGTGGGACAGAAACAGATGGAGGATACAGACACATTAAAACAGCAACAAATATAGTCACCAGGGGAAATAATGTGCACCACTGGGCTACACATTTGTGATAGTTAGAATGACATAGTTAGAATGACGCTGTGTGCAGAGAACAGCAATACAGATGTTGCTATAACAGTGACATGTTGAGCTCACACTGTCGAACCGTTGTCTGACACAAGCTAACTTGCCACACACTCTTCCCTGGGCTATTCATAGTGGGAGAGGCTTCCTGACAATCCACAGCAGATGTGAGGATTGGAACTGGGAAGGGTCTGCTGCATTAGAAAAGGCAGCCAGGCAGCATTTAAAGGGGCAGGGTTTCCCCAAAGATCAACAGAGAAACCGCCTCTCCAGCCTCAGCACACTGAGGCTTCTTCACAGGTAAGAGTCCTGGGGTTCAGACTGTGGGGAATTGGGGAGTCTCTGCCTCCATTCTCTGGAGACAGGATCTTTACCATGTAGGATCGAGCAAAAGATCCCATCATCTAAAGTATTGGACAAAACTCTAGTCTTTTCAAAACTTTTAATAAGTAAATGGAAGCTGGAATGAGTTCTGTGACGAATACACAAACCCAATCGACAGATCTGAGATGGCTGCCTGGAACCTTTGCCCAACCTGGATTTACAATTTACATATTATCTCTGAGAGAGCAATCAACTGAAACAGACTCTGGCATGAGGCTGCGTTTATACCACAGGCTCCCCAGAACAGACAGCATGGGGTCTACAGAGATACCAGACATTCAAATCCAATCAAAATCCATTCACACACAATCTGAACAATTGGGAAAATAATTAACTTCAAAAGAAACACCAAAAAGCACAGATTTGGCACGAAGATAAGGGGTTCCCAATTTGTATAATTGCAAGTCCCAAACTTACCTAAGACAGCCATCCCCGAGAGCGATCCCCAGGACAGATGTCAGAAGCATCCCCGGAAATGTTCCAAAGAGCTATCTCCAGAAGAAGAATTCCAACAGCTCATTCCAAGAGCCACTGACACAGGCCTGTTCCAAACCAGGGGAACCAACAGTGACCAACCACAAACAGCAAACCCAAAAACTGACAAACTCCCAAAACCAGCAACCTGACTGACACCACAGGTCTCAGATACATCCTGAGGTGAAACCCAGGCCCAGAAAACCAGCAGAAAGGAAAGAAAACCATGCCCTAATAGATCCACTACCCACCGTACCGCATCAGCAGATTCAACTCAAACTGAGAGGCCCTCGCAGTCTACAGTCTTCACTCAGGCTCCAGGCAGGGCAAGCAGGAACAGCCAGCTGTACTTCAAAACAGTATTCTCCTCAGCGGTGAGCTGAAACTCCCGAGACCCTAAGGTTTCTGTCTGAGCCAACAGGGAGGGAAAGCTAGGAAATGACAGTGTATTGGGACCCCGAGGGTAGTAATCCTGATTAAAGATTCTATAATCAAGACTATTGCTTTTTGGTTCTCATGTTTAATCTAGTTAATACTGTAATAGTATTACTGGCATCTGTCAATTGGATTGTGTCAATTTCCCTTTTTATTTTATTTACATTTATTTCTTATATTAGACTTACTTTTTATATTGTAAATAAACACAGAGATTATTTTTCCCTGAAACACCTGGTTGCTGCCTTCTTCCCTTCATACTTCCTAAATAAATCCAGTGTCTAAATCCAGTGGTCCCAACAAAGACAATGATGAGTGGATCCTTCTCCTCCCTCTCCAAATTGTTCTTCAGTCCTGTGTAAACCAGACACAATCTCTCTGAGACGACAAGGGGAACAATCTGAATCACTATTCTGGGATAAAGTAGTTATTATTGGACATTCAAAGTAAGGTAAATCATTTTAAGGCAGAGTGAAAATGCTTATATTAAAGAAATAAACTGAGAAGCTAAATGAATCCTTAAATTTCTATATTTACACAAAGGCCCATGTAAAGCCAAGCGGTTGCTTGTTTATAAATGTATTATGTGTTGGTGCAGGCCTGTTCCTGTGTTCTTTGTTCGTTGAGGCCAACTTCCCATTTGCTTTCTCCACTACCTGCTGCTCCTGCAACATTTCCCTTCAGTGACTGGTGTACAAGGATGCCTCGGTCTCATTACACCTTCCCCATTCCCAATCTATCACCCTTCAGATAATAATTTGCCTTCCTGTTTTTGAACCAAAGTGGATAATCTCACATTTATCCACTTTAACCTGACTCTGGCATGCATTTCCCCACTCACTCAGCCTGTCAAATTCACGTTGAAGAATCTTTGCATCCTCTTCACAGCTTACCCTCCTACCCAGCTCTGTGTCATCTGCAAACTTGGAGATATTATATGTGATTTGTTTAAATCATTAATGTATATTGTGGAATAGCTGTGGTCCTATTATTGATCCCTGCAGTATCCCACTGGCTGCCATTCAGAAAAACACTCAATTGTTCTGACTCTTTGTTTTCTGTCTGTTAACCAGTTCTCTATTCACATCACTAAACAATCCCCAATCCTATGTCCTTTAATTTTACATGTTAATATCTTTCGTGGGACTTTCTCAAAAGCGTTCCATTAAACTACATTTCCATCATCATCTCTATAAATCACATCAACTAAGAATTCCAGAGGATTTGTCAAGCTTGATTTCCCTGCCATAAAGCCCTGCTGACTCAATTTTCTAAATGCCCTATTAATCTTTTTACAATAGACTAAAGCATTTTCTCCACGATCAATGTCATACTGACTGATCTATAATTCTCTGTTTCTCCTCTGCCTCCTTTTATTAAACAGTGGTGTTATGTCAGTTAACCACTAATCCCTTGGAAGTGTTCTTGAGTCTGTAAAATTTTGGAAGATGTCCAAAAATATGGGACAAGTGCAGGAAATTGGGATGACAGTGCCTTTAGCGGTAATTATTGTCAGTGCAGCCTCAATGGACTGAAGGGTCTTTTCTGCAATGCATGATTCTATGACTCAATGATGAATGAATCCACGATAATTACAGAAAATTACTTGAATGCTCTGTGATGTATATTATTAGCCTGTGGATTTATCAGCCTTCAATCCCAGCAATTTTCCCAACATCATTTTTCTATCATCCTGATTTTATTCAGTTCCTCCCTCTCACTAAACCCTGAGTTCCTGAATATTTCTGATATTTTGCCTCTATCCTTTGTGAACACAGAATCAAAGTTTGTATTTTGTTGGTCAGCCACCTTTTGTTCCCCATTATAAATTCCATCATGGAGATCTCTTGCAGTCTTCAAAAATATTTTTCTCTTCCCATTCCTTCAGAAATCTTTACTGTCAGTTTTTATGGTCCCCTCAAGCATATTATCGTGCATCATTTTCTGTTTTTAATCAATCATTAATCAATCACTTGTCAGAGCTGTTGTTTCCCAAGCCAGTTTGTTTGCCTCTTCCTTGGATCTAAAATTGTCTCTAATTTCCCATGTAAGCCATGGTTCAGCTACTTTTCCTGTTTTCCTTTTGTATCAGGCAGCAATAGCTGCATGTGTAGGTTTCTGATTTTCAGTAAGGAATTTCCTGACTTTTAAGTGACAGCAAAATGGCACGGGGTAAATACAGTCAAGCAGTTCAATATGTGGCTCAGAGTTTGGTCTGAGGGGCAAGAGTTTTGGTACCAGTACTAGAGTAAAAGGGAGCTGTTCTTCTGAGATGGGCTTCACTTGAACCAGGCTGGGACCAGTGTCCTGGTGAATTAAATAGCTAGGGTTAGAGAGAGGACTTTGAACTAATTAGAATGTGGCAAGATTAAGGAAAAAGAGTCCAGAGGCTGACAAAACAAGAGGAGGCAGTAGCATTACAGAGCAGGACAGGAGCAGAAAAACAGCAATGAATACAGTACTCAGGAGAAATAATATTAAAAAGGCAAAGTTAACAACTCTTTACTTGAATGCACATGATATTCAGAACAAAATAACTGAAATAATGGCCCAATTTCAGGCAAACGTAGCATTGTGAAGAGTTGGATTGAAGATGAAATGTTCCCACTGTTTTTCTCGCTACAGATACTGCCAAACCTACTGAGTTTCTCCAGCATTCCCTGTGTTTGCTTCAGGTTTCCTTCATCTGCAGTATTTTCCCTTTGAAAAAGAGGAAGTAGTGAATGTAATATTGCGGGATTATCAGTCAGCTTTTGATAAGGTCCCACACATTAGGCTATTTACTGAGAGTCCATGGTGTTGAAGGTAGTTTATGAATATGGATAAAGGATTAGTTAACTAATAGAAGACAGAGAGTGAGGTTAAAGGGTACATTTTCATACTGGTAACTTGCAGCTTTAGGAGTTTCACTGGGATCAGTGCTGGAGCCAAAAATTATTTATACCCTGCTTTCAGGTCTGTGTTCCCGGCCTGTGGAGTTCTGCGTCAGCTGCATCAAACAATCCTCAGATAGTAATAAATTATTCTTGTGACACTCACCTCCAGTTCTCAGTGTTCAAACTTATACAGTTCACACAAACCCCAAAGCAGCACAAACCATGGAGAGGTCTTTTATAACAAGTTAAACTTCTCCAAAACAACACAGAGGGACAGGGTCACAGCAAATAGTGTTCCACTGATCATCTCAACATAGTGAAACCATGTTTGTCTACACAGTTTATTGTACGTCCAGTCAAAACAGTGAAACACAAAGTGCCCTAGCCAATTGCACCTTTTTTAATGCCTCGTTTCTCAGTAGGTAAAGAAGTTAGAGTGTCAGTAAAGGTGAAGCATGGCTAATAAACCAATGGCTGTTATCTTCTGAGGGAAAATATTACTAGCTGGATTTTCTAAACATTGATCAGAAAGGTTTATTTCAGGAGTGATGATAATGACTTATTCAATGTAATTTCCTCACAAGCAGTTGCTTGTGAATTAAATAGCTAGGGCTAGAGAGAGGACTTTGAACTAATTAGAATGTGGCACCTAATTAGAATGTTCCCTTCAAGAATTCACACATTTACTGCAACCCTGTGAATGGTCACTTATTAAAAAAAACACTGGGCCCAATTTAGATTGATAAATCTTGATGTCACAAGGAATTAAGGGCTACAGGGAAAATGCGGGTAAGTGGAGTTGAAATGCCCATCAGCCATGATTGAATGGCAGAGTGGACTTGATGGGCCGTATGGCCTTACTTCCATTCCTATGTCTTATGGTCTTATGTTCTTAAACCCCTCCTCTTTATAACAACTGCTATTTATTAGCAGTGTGTACTCACTGAAATGATGGCAAAACTTTTCAAAAGTGAGGAAATGAAGAAATGTTATCACCAATCAAGGAATGCAGCATGAAGACAAAAATCTGTTTAACAAATGGAAATTGCTGGAAAGATGCAGCAGGTCTGGCAGCAGCCATGGTGTCAGAAACAGAGTTAATATTTCCAGTCCAGTGTGACTTTGCCTCAGAAACTTGAACAAATGGTTTTGACTGAAGCAGAGCCTGAAAGGGGAGGGGACAATGGAGAAATGTAGTGGGTTAATGTAGAGAATCCCCCAAAATAAACCCAGGGATCACAGTGAGTGATTAGCCCACGGCCATTCATTGTGGTCACAGCTGGAGATCACCAAGCAGAACACTGCATTGGTGAAATACAGAGCCAGCCCTTATACATTGAAATTATTTCTCAGCAACTTGTGGGAATGTGTTGTGCCACTGGGTGGGATTTGATCTTGTGGTCTACAGTTAGAGACACTGCCAGCATGCCACAGTCCCCTGACCCTGACATTGGTTACACATCTCAAGGGCAGCAGCTTCTCTCAAACAAATGACTAGAACCATTTGTCATTTCTGTTGCTGTTCATTCCAAGGCAGTTGTTGATAACACATGAATACACAGTGGTTTAGGGTGATGTGGGAGGGGAAAACTTTGTCACCTCAAATGTGCCCAAGCTGCCAGCAGCTCCGGGTCATACTTTTCAGTTAATTAGCTCAAGAACACAGACACACAGTTTAATGGTCAAATAATTAGATTTTATTCAAAATCTGGTTATATCAGTGAAATCAATCATAATTTAAAATATCTGCTGAACTCACTCTGTCAGTGATGGTTGACAAAGATGTTAACAAGAAGAAAATACACTCAAAACACAGGCAGCAACTATGTTCTTTGCCGTTTATGATGTCACTTGACAGTCTCTATCTGCAACATTTGAAACCCATATCCGGTCAAAATAGGATTCGCTCAAACTTGACTAAACAGGAACAACGTGCAATTATATAGTGTCTTTCACACATAGGCTAACTTCAGAAATAGCAGATAAGGGGAGAACTATGAGAAGGGTAGCAGTCAATGCTGGACTGAGGATATTGCATTCAGTGTCTGAAACAAGGTAAATGAGATTGCACCGCAGTTTGAAATTGTTGGTAAGACGTTGTGGTTATCATATAAATGTGGCTGCAAGGGGACCAGGGCTGGGAATGAAATATCCAAGGATACACCTCCCATTGAAATGATAAGCAGATGGACAGACTGTGTGGGGTTGCCTTGATCACAGGACATTAAATTAAATGAAGTGATATTGAGTTGCCTTGATCACAGGAAATTAAATTAATTGAACTGATATTGAGTAGAATTTGTGTGGGTAAAGTTAAGGAAGCTCAAAGTTAAAAAGACCCTAGCATTAGTCAGGATTTGTGGAAGAAAATAAATCAGGAGATAGAAAAGGCATGCAAAATAGGCATAATCATGGAGGGGACTTCAATACGCAGGGGGACTCAGAAAATCAGGATCTCAAGAAAAGAATTTGTGAAATATCTACAAGATGGTTAGCTGGAGAAATAGTAATGGGGAACAAAAAAAATGATTTTGTATGATTTAATTTTACTTATTATTGTAACTTGTAACTTGTATTATTATTGTAACTACATTTACTATAAACCGACCGACTCCCACAGCTACCTAGACTACACCTCCTCCCACCCTGCCCCCTGTAAAAACGCCAACCCATATTCCCAATTCCTTTGTCTCCGCCACATCTGCTCCCAGGAGGACCAGTTCCAAAACCGTACAACCCAGATGGCCTCCTTCTTCAAGGACCGCAATTTCCCGCCAGACGTAGTCGACGATGCCCACCACCGCATCTCTTCCACTTCCCGCTCCTCCGCCCTTGAGCCCCGCCCCTCCAACCGCCACCAGGACAGAACCCCACTGGTCCTCACCTACCACCCCACCAACCTCCATGTACAACGTATCATCTGCCACCATTTCCGCCACCTCCAAACGGACCCCACCACCAGTGATATATTTCCCTCCCTCCCCTATCAGCGTTCCGAAAAGACCACTCCCTCCGTGACTCCCTCGTCAGGTCCAC
>NC_057718.1:3044441-3047361 GCF_004010195.1 Chiloscyllium plagiosum | reverse complement strand
GCATTTCCAAAGCCCCTCCCCCAAGTCCCTCCTCCCTACCTTTTATCTTAGCCTGCTGGACACACTTTCCTCATTCCTGAAGAAGGGCTTATGCCCGAAACGTCAATTCTCCTGTTCCTTGGATGCTGCCTGACCTGCTGCACTTTTTCAGCAACACATTTTCAGCTATTGTAACTTGTACCAAAATACAGTGAAAAGTACTATTTTGCGAGCTATCTCGGCAAATCATATTTTTTAATAAATACATCAGATTAATAGAACAAAATGCAGAATATAGTGTTACAGCCTCAGAGAAGGTGCAGAGAAAGATCAACTCTAACGTTTGAGAGATCCTAAAGAAAGTCTAATAACAGCAGGAAAGAATCTGTTCTTCGATCTGTGTAGTCAGTCTGGGACTCCAGTTCAGTCTGTCATTGTCTTTCGGCATTGCTGATGGCTTTGTGAAGGTCATACCAAGATCACCCCATGGGTCAGAGTCACCCGATTTTAATGCCTCTGATCTGGACTTCAGTAGGGAATGGATTTCTTGGTTCATCTATGTTCCTGGTTGGGGGGAATAATCAGATTAACTTCTTATGCACATTGCCCTCTACACACTTACTGCTAAACTCTGTGACAGTGGTGGCAGACTCACTTAGATTGGCTGTTGAATTCTTGAATATGGACCAGTCCCACAGATTCCAATCAGTCACGTAGGCACTTATGTGTTTCTTCATAACAGCACTGTCTGACTCTCTGTCCCGGATCCTTACACTTTAGTTTCTGCTGTAAGCTGGGAGAAGGGGCACCATGTTATCGTCTGATTTACCAAAATGGGGAAAATGGTAGAGGCACAGATCAGGTACTTTGCATCAGTTTTCACATTGGAAGATACTCACAGCAGATCACAACTTTAAGAAGGTTAGCGGTTAGAGGGGAGTATAGTGGCCCCTCGAAGTAGTATAAGTAGAAAGTGCAAGGTAAAAAAAGTGGCAAATTGAATGCCATGTGATAGAATGTAAGGTTATGGATTTTCATAAGAAGGATAGAGGCGTGGACTATTTTCTAAATGGGGAAAGGCTTCAAAAAACAAAGAACAAGGATGTGCTGCTAAAGCTGTATAAAGCTCTGGTAAATTGGCATTTGGAATATTATGAGCAGTTTTGGGTCCTGTATCTAAAGAAGGATGTGCTGGCTTTGGAGGGAGTCCAGAGAACATTTACAAGAATGATGCAGGAGACAAAGGACTTGTCATATGGGGAGTGGTTGAGGAGTCTGAGTCTGTACTCGGAGTTTAGAAGGATACGGGGGAATCTGATTGTAATTTACAGGATACGGAGAGGCCTGGATAGAGTGGATGTGAGGAAGGTGTTTCCACTAGGAGGGAAGACTAGGACACAAGAAGAGTGTCAAAGTGAAGGGACAACCCTTTTGAACTGAGATGAGGAGGAATTTCATCAGCCAGAGAGTGGTGAATCAGTGGAATTCATTGCTGCAGAGGACTGTGGAGGCCAAGTCATTGAGTTTATTTAAGACAAGGATAGCTAGGTTCTTGGTTAGTGAGGGATCAAGAGCTATTGTGAGTATACCAGAGAATGGAGTTGAGAAATATATCAGCCATGATTGAATGATAATGATAAGATCATGAGACGCATGGATCGGTTGAATGCACTCAGTGTTTTTCCAATGGACTAGAAGACATCAGTTTAAGGTTAGAGAGGAAAGAATATAAGGAAATCTGAGTGGCAACATTATTGCACAGAGGGTGCTCCACATCTAGAATGAGCTGCCAGTGGACGTTGTTGAGGCAGGTACATTACAAAACATTTGGATAAATACATGGATATGAGAGGATTAGAAGGATATGGACCAAGTGCAGGGAAGTGGGATTAACTTAGGTGGACATTTTGGTTGGCATGGACCAGTTGGGGCCAAATGGCCTGGCTCTGTTCTGTACAATTCTATGACTCTACAACCACCTGACCAATCTTTGTATTATTTGCAAACCTATATGCCACTTCCTACATTTGGATCTGCATTGTTAACATATTTACAGTGCCGGCACTGATCCCTGTGGTACACCACTCGACACTGACATCCAGTCACACAAACAGGCCTTTACCACCCTCTGTTGCTTGGACAGATCTAGTTTTGGATCCATCTTTGGATCCAAGTGACCCTGCATCCCACCGGCTTTTACGTTCACTATCAGCTTCCACAGTGGAACTTGTCAAAATCTTGTCTGAAATTCCAATAACTGACATTTCCTAGAAAACTCTGGACACTCAGTCATTGGGAATATTCTAGACTGAAACTGAGCGCTTACTGGAGATGATTTACATGAAGGGATTTGGAGATAGTGTGTGAAGATGCCATTGAGATGAGGTACAAATGCTGTTTTTATGCCAGTGATGCCCATATCAAAAAATAAACAAAACAATTCCCTGATGAACCGTATCCTGGGAATGCCCATTGTCCCAATCAAGAGCCAGAGCAGTGTAATAAATACTGTGCCTGCAAGAGCAGGTCGAGGTGAGTAGCTCACACATTGACACCCACAGCCTCCCTACCATCTATCGACAAAGCTGAAATCATGAGGATGATGGAACAACTTGCCTGGATGGGTGCAGCTGCAACAACACTCAAGAAGGAAATTAAAGACCAGTTAGTCTGACCTCAGTGGTGGAAAAGATGCTGGAGTCTATTATAAAGGATGAAATTATGACATATCTGGATAGTAGTAATAGGATAGGTCAGAGTCAGCATTGATTTATGAAGGGGAAATCATGCTTGACTAATTTTATGGAATGTTTTGAGGATGTAACTCTGAAGATAGACGAGGGAGATCTAGTAGATGTAGTGTACCTGGATTTTCAGAAAGCTTTTAATAAAGTCCCACATAGGAGGTTAGTGAGCAAAATTAGGGTGCATGGTATTGGGG
>NC_057718.1:3037415-3044129 GCF_004010195.1 Chiloscyllium plagiosum | reverse complement strand
TGTGTGCAGTTCTGGTTTCCAAATTTGAGGAAAGACATTCTGGCTATTGAGGGAGTGCAGCGTAGGTTCACGAGGTCAATTCCTGGAATGGCGGGACTACCTTATGCTGAAAGACTGGAGCAACTGGGCTTGTATACGCTTGCGTTTAGAAGACTGAGATGGGATCTGATTGAGACATATAAGATTATTAAAGGATTGGATACTCTGGAGGCAGGAAACATGTTTCCACTGATGGGTGAGTACTGAACCAGAGGACACAGCAGGGTAGACCATTTAGTACAGAGGAGAAACTTCTTCACCCAGAGAGTGGTGGCTGTGTAGAATGCTCTGCCCCAGAGGGCAGTGGAGGCTCAGTCTCTGGATTCATTTAAGAAAGAGTTGGATAGAGCTCTCAAGGATAGGGCTATGAAGATAAGGCAGGAACAGGATGCTGATTAAGGATGATCAGCCATGATAATATTGAATGGTGGTGCATGCTCGAAGGGCAGAATGGCCTACTCCTGCACCTATTGTCTATTGTCTATTCACGCCATCCACGAGAATGCAACTACTTGATTAGCACCACAACTAACACCAATATTCATTCCCTTTAACATTGCTACAGAGTGAGTACCATCTACAATATGCCCTTCTGTAACTCCCCAAGGCTGCTCCAACAGAAGCTTCTGAACACACAGCCTCTCCCATCTGAAAGGACAAAGGCAACAGACACATGGGACACCACCTCCTTCAGGTTCTCCTCCAGTGTGCTCACCATCCTGACATAAAGTGGAGGTGCCAGTGTTGGACTGAGGTGGAAAAAGTTAAAAATCACAGAACAACAGGTTATACTCAAACAGAGTATTTATTTGGATGGACAAGCGTTTGGATTTTGGACTATAAACTTTTTAAAAGTGATTTTTAAATTTGTCCATCCTGACATAGAAATACATCATCATCATTCCTTTCATGTCACTGGATAAAATGTCTCAACACAGCATTTCGGGAAGACAGTGCATCATCACCTTCTCAAAATTAAGAAAATAAGTGCTGGAGTAGGCCATTCAGTCCATTATGCCTGCACCACGTTCAACCTAATCGAAGCTGATGATCCAACTCAGTTCCCTCTTCTGCTTTCTCCCCATACCCTTTGATCCCTTTATCCCAATTAGATATATCTAACTCCTTGAAACCTTTCAATATTTTGGCCTCAACTGCTTCCTGAGGCAGAGAATTCCACAGGTTCCCCACTCTCTGGGTGAAGACATTTCTTCTCAAGGGCCAGTCATGATAGACAACAAGTACCAGCCCAGCCAGTGACGGCCACGTGCCAAGAATGAATGAAATTAAACCAGATAGAGACAGGACAATGTTAAATACAACACTGAGAACAAATGAGACAGAGAAGCAGAAGATGGAGAGAAGATAAAGAGCTTGTGATTAAGGAACTGGTCCAAGTGGAGAAACAGTTTATTCTGACTGTGAGTAAAATAATTGTAAGTAACTTTTATGTTGATATCGAGCTTTCTGCTTCCTCTTTACCAGACGAATTAAACACATTTTCCTCTACAATAAATCCATTTGGGAGTGGTTGTATGTCAGATTATTTTAAGATAAACAGGACTTGCCTGTTACAGACAGTTGGGTTCCATTCCCACTGATATCTCCCTACACTTTACAGTAATAGATCCCAGTGACACTGGGCTGCACGCTTATGATGGTCAGAATGAAGCTGTTCTTGGAGAGGTCTCTGGAAGGCTGGGATCGCTCAGTGAATCCTGGGCTCTATTGCGTGTTGTTCCTCATGTCATTTGTTAAAACCCCCTCTGTTATTTCCTGGTTGCTTCCAGTCCCAGTAAACATTGGTGTGTGTCACTGCGGCACACTGCGGTTCCTCATGGTGCACTGTAACCAGGCAGTATGACCCTTGGTGACACGTTCCAGGGACGGAGACTGGAGAAGGACTGGGGATTTACACCTTCAAAATAAAAAAAATGCCAATAAATGAACAGCAGTCTGATTGTTCAGTCTTTCCCACGGCTACAGGGTGGCTAAGGGAAATAAGGTAAACTGACCAGATTGGAGACAAATGTGAGGGTCACAAGATGTGCCCCTCCAGCTCCAAGTAGAGAACAGTGATGGTCCCAGGGTCAGTCTGTGGGACCTACATCTCAGTTAGTGAGTCAGGGTGGGTCCCACTGAAAGGTTGTGTCCTCTTGTCCAGAAATATTCCAGGAGAAAGTGAGGTCTGCAGATGCTGGAGATCAAAGTTGAAACTTTATTGCTGGAACAGCACAGCAGGTCAGGCAGCATCCAGGGAACAGGAGATTCGACGTTTCGGGCACAGGCCCTTCTTCAGGAAATATTCCATCCCACTTCAGGGGAGATAGAGGAGGAGATGCAACACGGATTTGAAAGAACACCATTCTGGGTGAAGAATGAGAGACTCCAGCACAGCAATCTCTGATTCTGGATGAGAGATCAATTTGATGATGACACCAAGAGAAGAAGGAAAGTGAGGTGTCAAGAGGGGAGAGAGAGAGAGAGAGAGAGAGAGAGGTGAAGTGAATGGGCAAAATGTGGCAAATGGAGTATAATGTTGGAAAATATAAAACTGTCCTTTTTTCTCAGGAGAGTAGAAATTCTTGAATAGGTTGCACATAAGAGGCAGGAACAGGAGTAGGCCATTTGGCCCCATGAACTTGTTCCACCATTCAATCGAATCATGACTGAACTGACATTCCTCACATCCACTTTACTGCAATTTCCCTAGAATCCTCGATTCCCCACCTGATCAAGAAGAAATTCTCCTTATCTCAGATTTAAATTGGTGACCCTTTGTCCTGAGACCATGTCCTCAGGTCCTTAACTCTCCCATGAGGGAAAACACCCTCTCAGCATTTACCCTCAAGGATCTTATATGCTTCAATGAGATCATCGCTCATTTTCCTCATTTACAAATAAGTGTTCCAACCTGTTTAGCATTTGTCCATGAGACCATTACTCCAAACCAAGGATCATCTTTGTAAACCTACTCTGAACTTTCGCTGAACCACAAAGAAATGGTGTATTTCATTTAATAAGGGAACCAACGCTGCTCACAGTATTCCAGACATAGTCTTCCAACATCTTGTACAACTGCAATAAGACCTCCCTGCTCTTACAATCCAACCCCCTTCAAATATGCAGCTCGTTCGTCTAGGGGTATAATTCTCGTTTCGGGTCTTCTACTAGGTTGGCATGGTGGCTCAGTGGTTAGCACTGCTGCCTCGCAGCGCCAGGGTCCTTGGCTCGATTCCAGCCTTGGGCAAGTGGCTGTGTGGTGTTTGCACATTCTCCCCGTGTCTGCGTGGGTTTCCTCCGGTACTGCAGTTTCCTCCCACATTCCAAAGGTGTGCAGGTTCGGTGAATTGGCCATGCTAAATTGTCCATAATTGTTGGGTGCATTAGTCAGAGGGGGTGGGTTACTTGTGGGCTGAAGGACCTGTTTCCACATTGTAGAGAATCTAATCTAAATAAGGATCAGCATTCCATTTGCCTTCCTGATTACCTACTTGCCCCATGTGCTGGCTTTCAGCAGCTTTTATTCATTTAATTCATATTTCCTTTCATTGTACTCCATTTGCAGCTTTTTGCTTACCTACTGAATCTACCATCGCCTCTCTGTGAACTGTTTGTATTCCTCTCTCAATCTGCTTTTCCACCTATTTTGTGTCATCTGGAAATATTTCTACAGTACATTCACTTCCTTCTTCCCAATCAGTAATCTGTGTTGTAAACAGTTGTGGTTTGAGCAGTGATCCCATGGAACCCCATTGGACATGTATCATCAACATGAACTTGTTTGCTGCCCTTTGACCAATTCTTGACACTCCACACTAGTATAGAACCTCCAATACCATGGGCTCACCTTTTGTCTTAAATTTTTGTGAGGTCCCTTGTCGAAGACTTTCTTGAAGTCCAAATACAACAGTGGTTTCCCACTATCCATGCTGGTGAAGGTTTCTTTAAAAAGCTCACCTAAATTAGTCAGACAGGATTTCCCTGTCATGAAGCCACACCGACTCTGCTTTATTAGACTATGTTTTTGTAAATGTTTTGCTGCTACTTTCTTAATAATTGATTTAAATACATTTCCAACAATAGATGTGAGGTGAATTAACCTACAGTTACCCACTTTGTTCCTAGAGTCATATAGTCATACAGCAAGGAAACAGACCCTTCAATGGAATTTGTCCATCCTGATCAGCTAAGCTTCACTGAATTAATACCATTTGCTCATGTTTGGCCCATATCCCTCTAAAAATTTCTATTCATGACCCATCCAAATGTCTTTTTAAAAATGTAATTGTACTGACCTCTAAAACCACCCCTGGCAGTTTGTTCCACATGTGCAACACCTTCTGTGTCAAGAACTTGTCCCTCAGGTCCCTTTTCAAACTTTTCCTTCTCACCTTATAAATATGCTTTCTAGCTTTGGACTCTCCTACCTTTGGCAAAAGACCTTAGCTATCCACTTTATCTGCATTCCTCATAATTTCAAAAACCTGTAAAGGGTCACCCTCAGCTTTCTACATTGCAGGGAAAATAGCCCCAGTACCACCTTTTAACTTAAACTCTCGAATCCCACAAACATCCATGTAAATAGTATCTGTACGCTTTATAGTCTAACAAAATCTTTGTTTACACGGTGATCAGAATTGTGCCTGGTATTTTAAAAGTAAGGAGAGGGACTTGTCCTGGTTTAGAGTTTAGAATGAAAAGAAAGTTTGAAACATCTCAATTTCTTTGGGCCTTGACAGCGTGAATATGGAAAGAAGGTTGTTTCCCTATGTGGGAGTGTCTGGGATCAGATGGCAAAAGCTCATAGGAATGTATCTGTGTTTTAAGATGGAGATGAGTAAGAATTTCATCTTTCAGAGGAAGTGAATCTGAGGAATCTTTTTACTTCAGAGGGCTGTCAAAGGCTGGGTCATGAAATATATTTAAATTTAGAGATGTATATTTTCAATCAGGAATGGAATCCAGGGTTATGGGGAAAAGGCAAGAAAGTAGAGATAGGGACTATCAGAACAGCCATGATCCCACTGAATGGTGAAACAGGCACGATGGGCAAATTGACTGAATTCTCTTTTTATGTCTTGTGGTCTTAAGCTCCAACTGAGGTATTTAACATCCAACAGTATTGGATGGTTATTCAAACCAAAATAATGTGCAGGGTGAAGGGGAAAAGGCAAGCAATTGGCACAACGTCAAAGTGCTGAGAGAGCAAGTGCTAAAAAAATGGGCCCAATGGCTTCCTGTGATTTTGGAAACAGTGAGATGCAGTAAATGTTGCTTCCCCTTTTCTGTTTCCTGGTTTCAGTTTGCAGCTGGTGTTCAGAAAAGGCAACCCCTATTTCAGGCAAATTGTCAAAACCACATTTCCTACTGGTATTCCCTCTCTTTGTTCTGTAAATGGTGAAATCCCCAGTTTATTGCACACTATTGTTTATCCTTGGAACAGCTGGGAAATGGTGGGAACACAGGGGACACTATATACTCTCAGCGAGCATGAGGGGCAGCTTGCCCACTTGGTAACTCTCTCTCACTTAGTAAAAAGAAGAACAAAGATTAAAGAGAATTACAGCACAGGAACAGGCTCTTCGGCCCTCCAAGCCTGCACCAATCCAGATCCTCTATCTAGACATATCACCTGTTGTCTAAGGATCTGTATGCCCCTGAGCCCTGCTCATTCATGTATCAGAATACATCTTCAATTACACAATTGTGATCGCCTCTGAGGGCAGGAAGCTGTGGCTGTCAAAACTATTTCTGGAGCTTGGCTCAAAGCTGATGTTCTAGTGGACTAGGCGGATGTCACACAGTAGTTTCAGAAGAGCTTCAGTGGGTGGGTGAGGCTGGTACAAGACAGATGAGTGTGGCACCATGGCAGCAGATCACCAGGCAGGAGGGGCTACACACAGCAGCAACAGAGAGAAGATTGCACTCTGTCCTTGTTTCCATCAGATGTTGTGTGGAGTGCTCAGGCAATAAATTTGAAGATTTAAAGATCACAGAGCACAATGTGAAAAAGAACAGGAGATACTCTCCGTCTCCTGACAACCGACATTCTTCCTTCAATTAACGCCATCACACAAAACATGAACTGGCATTCAGCAAATTCACCTTCAGAAATGTTCCCAGTGAGGAACAGACCCAGGATTCGGTGCTGTCACAGATATTGAACTTCAAACTAGTTCACAGTTTGTGATGTCCTGAAGATGTTTTAATGGAACAAATTCAATATTATTGATTATAGAGAATTGATGTGAGTGTCAGAATGGGCCCATTGGTGAAACTCACTCTGAATCACAAAGCTGTAAATTCACCAACTTTATAAAAATGGGAGATTGTGTTTCAACTCCACCACAACAAGACAGTGAACACACTCCCCTGCCACCGCAGGAACTGTAAAACCTGCGCCCACACCTCCTCCCTCACCTCTATCCAAGGCACTAAAGAGCCTTCCACATCCATCAAAGTTTTACCTGCACATCCACTAATATCATTTATTGTATCCGTTGCTCCTGAAACGGTCTCCTCTACATTGGGGAGACTATGCGCCTCCTACCAGAGCGCTTTAGGGAACATCTTCGGGACACCGGCATCAATCAACCACACCGCCCCGTGGCCCAACATTTCAACTCCCCCTCCCACTCTGCCGAGGACATGGAGGTCCTGGGCCTCCTTCAC
>NC_057718.1:3020027-3036837 GCF_004010195.1 Chiloscyllium plagiosum | reverse complement strand
CTGCCTTTATTCCTGATGAAGGTGTTTTTGCCCGAAACGTCGATTTCGCTGCTGCTTGGATGCTGCCTGAACTGCTGTGCTCTTCCAGCACCACTGATCAAGAACACACAGACTAATCCAATTCACCTGAAATTCACACCTTAATGTGCAGCCTGTCCCTCAATCCCATTCTCCCAGAAAATAAATGACAGCAAAGGATGGGAGGAACACTCTGTTTTCTGGTCTGTGTTCCCAACCTGTGGAGCTCTGTGCTCAATCTCCAGATAATGATAAATTCTCCTTGTGGCATGCCCCTCTAGCTCTGAATATTCAAACTTGTAGAATTCACATAAATTCCACAGCAGCACAAACCATGGAAAGGTCTTTTATAACAAGTTAACTTTCTCTAAAGCAAACAGAGATACAGGGTCACAGCAAACCGAGTTCCACTGAACATCTCAAGAGAGTATCAGCCCTGTTTGTCCACACAATTTATTGTAAATCCAGTTAATACATCAAAACACAAAGTGTCCATGCCAACTGCAGCTTCTTTAATCTTTTGTTTCTCATGGGTTAAAGATGTTAAAGTGTTAGTAAAGAGGAAGTTCAGCACAGTTCTCTCATTTCCCATGGGGACTGAAATTTGAAACATTTCTTCTTTTTCAAAGTTTCTCTTTAACTTCTTTTTAACCCTTTGGTGAACAGACATTACTGAGTTGGCTTTCCATGAAGTGAATCTGATATTATTTGTGTTTATGATTTGTTCGCAGTGTATTTACCCTGAGAATTACACAGAGGTGGTTACAATGGCTGCAGTAATTGTCATGAAAATGGAACATATCCCCAGATTATTTACAGATACATTAAAGTTATAATTGCAACATGGTTACTTAAAATTCATTGCCATGACTCCCTGGAAATCAAGCCCACCATTCCTGGAGTTGGCCCAATTGGGAAAGATTGAGTCAAACATTCCAATATCCCCAATTTTCCTGACCAATGAACTCAGGGTAAATGTAAACACAAACCAGGTTACTGAACTGATCAAGATAAACTTAAACTTATTGCAACTTGTTTGTTTTAACCAAAGACAGAATGGAAACATAATTTCTAATACCCTGTTTGAATTTCTCCTGTCCCATGAGAAGGCAGTTACACAAGTAGGCAAGATATTTGAGCTATAGGGAGAGGCTGAATAGATTGGGGCTATTTTCCACGAAACATCAGAGGCAGAGGAGTGACCTTTAGAAGTTTATAAAATCACGAGGGATGTGACTCAGGTGAACAGCCAAGCTCTTTTTACCAGCATAGGAAAGTTCAAAAGTAAAGGATATAAGTTCAAGGCGAGAGGGAAGAGATTTAAAAGGAACCGAAAGGGCAACACATTCATGTATGTGGTGCATGTATGGAATGAACTACCAGAGCAAGTGATGGAGGCAGGTACAATTACATCATTTTAAAGGTATCTGGGTGGGGATAGGTACAGACAGATACACCTATCTGAAGGGTTTACAGGAATATGGGCCAATGCTGGCAAATGTGATGAGTTTAATTTAGGATATCTGGTCAGCATGGACAAGTTAAATCGAAGAGTCTATTTACATGCTGTACATCTCTATGACTCTATGACTCTAAGACTTGACTATTAAGGGCAGAAAAGGAAGAAAAAAAATCAGGGAACCCCATCTAAAGTACCAATTAGATATTTGATGAGTTGTTATCTTTTTCTTCGTTTCAATTCCCTTTTGCTTCTTTGCTGTTGATTCAAGCTTGCACCTCACCACAATAACTTTCAGAAAGCTTTCAATATAGTCCCACGGAAAAGAAACAAGTAAAATCAACACACATGGATTTGGGGATCCACAGATGGAAAATAGGTTGGCAAAGGAAAGAAGAAGAAGGAATAAACATCATTCTCCAAATCGCAGACTAGCGGGTACTGCAGAGATCCATGCTAGGACTTCAGGTATTCACAATTTGTTTCAATGATGTGGATGAGAAAACTAAATGTAATATCTCCTAGTTTGCAGATAACACAAAGCTGCATTGGAGGATGAGCTGTGAGGAGGATGCAGAGATGCTTCAATGTGAATTGGATAATTTGAGTGAGTGGACAACTGCATTGCAGATGCAGGATAATGTGGATAGATGTGAGGTTATTCAGGAAGGCACATTGTAATCTGAAGGATGATAGATTGGGGAAAGGGAGAGGAGCAATGAGAGCTAGGTCTCCTTGTACACCAATTACTGAAAGAAAGACAAATGGTATGTTTGCTTTCATGGCAAGACGATTTTTGTACAGGTGCAGATGTGCCTTGCTGCAGCTTTATAGGACCTTTGTAAGACCATACCTGGAACACTGTGCACAGTTTTGGTGAAACACACCTCCTCACTTCCCAAAGCCTGATCACCATCAACAGGACACAAGTAAAGGTGTCAGGGAACTACCAACAGCAAAAAGAAAAATACAATTCAAAGCTCAGCAAAATCCTCTGGTACAGAGAGAATGGGAGTGACTACTCCTTTCAGCGATTGCTATGGGTTATGTCCTGAACTGCAGGCATTTTGGGATTTACGATTCCAGAAATATACTCCAAAGGAATTAACAGGCAACTACTATCATTGGTTTGTGTGCGTTCATGGTTGATGTGCTAATGTGGAGTCCAGTCCTGCAAACATCACAGTTTGAGAACAGTAATTAGACACCCCTACACAACAGGTAAAGAAAACACAGCAACTCTATTGCTCTCAGTTCCGGAGGCCCACCAATCCATTGAGGCTGCCATTTATCTGTTACCTGAAGAGGCAGGGAGTAGAGACCAGAGAAGCAAAAGGCTTTTAGTTTAGAAAAGCATCATTTGTTTTTGCAATCTTGGTGAGCTGAAGGTTCTGTTCTTGTGCTGAACTGTTCTTTGTTTCTTTGTTTAAAACAGCCATGCGGTTTCACCATTGACTTTTCAAAGGTGGAATGATGAGGGGAGAGGGAGTGTATTGTTGGTTAGCTCAGTTGACTGGGTGCTGGTTTACCATGTACAGCAACATCAACAGCGTAATTTCAATTCCCAAGGAGCCAAAGGTTACCAGGCAGCTCCCATCTCCTCAACCTCTCCTCTGACATGAGATATAGTGACCTTCAGGTTAAACCCACATCAGTCGTCTCCCTGTCTCTAATGAGAGCAGTTTTCTGGAACTATGGCTTTCTGGGAATAGGACGACTTTACATTGACCTTACTGTGCACCAAACCCAGAGACTGGTCTAGATATCTTTTTAATTGTTACCATCCCTGTGTCTGTCTTTTGCAATCTTTGTCCATGGTTAGTTGCTAATAAAGAAACCAGATTAATTTGGATTCCTTAAAAACAGAAATGCATTTGGGCTGATGAAAAATAACCATAAGGTAAGGCCTCCTTTTAAAGTTAATCTTATTGTGACCAACCAAGAGAGGAGGTGAATTAGGAAGAGGTTCAAAGTTTGTGAATACCCTCCAAATCAGGCAACTTCCTGGTAAACTGCTTCTGTACTCTCTCTAAAATTTACATCCTTTTGGTCCTGTGACAACCAGAACTGTATACAATATTCCAAATGTGACTGAACTAAAGTTCTTTACAAGAGAAAGGTGACCTGCCAATTTTTATACTCTGTATTCCAACTAATGAAGGCTAGCAAGCCATATGCCTTATCTTAACCACCTTATCCATTTGTATTGTTACTTTCAGACCTATACATCTCCATTCCTCTATATGTTGATGCTACAAATGGTTCTATCATTATTGTTTACTGTACTTCCCTCCTGCATTAGATCTCCCAAACTGCATCACCTTGCATTTGTCAGATTAAACTCCATCTGCCATTTCTCCATCCAAGTCTCCAGCTAATCTATATCCTGCTGTATCCTCTGACAATTCACCTCACTATCTGCAACTCCCCCATTCTTTGTGTTGTCCACAAACTTACTGATCTGGCCACCTACATTCTTGAGTTCATTTGTATATCTTACAAACAACAGGGGTCCCAGCTCTGGTTCCTGCAGAACATGACAGGTCACAGATCTCCAGTCTGACAAATACTCTTTCATCACTACTCTGTGTCTTCTATGACCAAGCCAATTCTGTATTCATTTTACCAGCTCACCACGTGACTTCACCTTTTGTATTAGCCGCATATGTGAGCATCAACTAGCCACGAAACGACACGACCAGCTATCCTTAGTAGCCACACACGCAGACAACAAGCAACATGAATTCGACTGGGACAACACTACTATCATAGGGCAAGCCAGACAGAGAACAGCCAGGGAATTCCTAGAGGCATGGCATTCATCCACAAACTCCATCAACAAACACATCGACCTGGACCCAATATACCAACCACTACAGCGGACAGCTGAACCTGACAACCGGAAGCGGCAGGGAGAGACCACTAAAAACACCGGAGGAAACATCAAAGAAGCGCTTCGCAGGAGGCTCCCAAGCACTGATGATGTCGTCTAGCCAGGGGACGAAACATTTGAAACAAAAACTTCCAGCTCGGCAAACAGAACCACAACATTAGGAAGAGGTGTCAGTTCATTCTTTCTCACTTGGGACCACCACCATTTGGAGCTATCACACTGGTAATCAGAACCAACTGGGGACCAGTCCAAACATAATGTGAACTGAGCAAGCTGCACTTGAGGATAAACAGGTGAATGCAGGACTGAACCCTTTGCAGAGGATTAAAAAGTGAGAACGGAATTCAGGTCATGTGGGAAATTGGTGAAAATAGATATGGCAGCAATTTACTGGCTTGATGGACTGAGTTGTCTACTCTTGTTTCTTGTTTGTCTGTCTGTTTGCATGCCGGTATGTTCATCTGTATACAGAAACCACAATGTTTACACATTTATTTCCCTTTGCTTATTGTGGCTGTTTGACATCATGAGTATTTAGGCCTATCCATGTTTAATTCGATAAATTCTATCAGGTCATATTGTGAAGCTGTTGTCCAAAATGTGTAATTATTTCCTTTTTGGCCCCAGCAGACTTCCCTCTCCAACTCGCCAGCTGCCTGCAATGGGGTCAGCTTTCTGCTGTATCTGTTCCTATGTGACCCTCGATGCTGTCAGTTATCACCGGTCTCTCAGCCCCATGTCAACATCAGGGTCACTGTGTGAGATAATGTTGGTCCAACACAATACAAAGAACTATTCAGCCAACAGGTCTCCTGGAAATTCAGGGATAAGGCAAGAATTTTAAAAGAGCAGCAATCACCTGCCCACAAACCAATGATTTTCACCTCTCTTCCACTTATCAGATGACAGTCGGATTGTTTTGTGTGAAAGGTATTGATGATAATCAATTTGTTTCCAATTGTCTCAGCATTTTCTCTCGATATGCCATCTCACAAAGGGGCTGACTCTCATCAGAGAACACATTCAAGAACTCCCTCAGTCCTTTCCCTTAAGTATCATCACCTTAGCCTGACTAGACCATAGGAATGCTCCTTCATTGGAAAGAGAGACGGAGAGAGAGAGAGACAGACAGAGACAGAGAGAGAAAGGGAGGAGGAGAGAGAGATACTAGTGGGGGTTTAACCTGAGGTTCACCCTGCCTCAGGCAAGGAAACAAGAAACAAGACAGGGAAACGGAGAGAAACAACACATCAGCTTTTTGATAGAACAGGCTTCCTGTACATCAGAGGGAGAGAGAATTCTGTCCATCCACTCACAAAGACATTCACCTGCATTCTGAGGAGAATCGATTGGATACATTAAACCCTGTGTTGTTTCACTACTGTGCATCTTTCTGATTGTTGTTCAGAACTGACTGGGCTGCCCCAGCAGTCTATCCAAAAATACCAGCACCAGGGCAGTGTTGAGGTTGTGTCTCACTGTTAGAGGCACAGCCTTTCTGAGGCAATGTTTCCCCAGGCCAGGGCTGCCCTTTCAGGTGGACAGAGTTGATCTTCAGCTGGCACTATGTTGAAGAAAGGCAAGAGAGATTGCCCTAGTATCCTGACCAATATTGACCTTCAATCAACAGATGGTCTGGGCATTGTGTCTTTGTTGTTGGTGGGAACTGAATATTTGGGAAGTACCTACATCATTCCCTGTAGAACAACAGTGAGTGCACTTTCAAAGATGTCCTTCATGGTTATAAGGTGCCTTGACATTGCTGAGGGTGGGAAAGGGGCTAGCTAAATACAGAGGCATGGTTAGTAAGCTTGCAGATGACATGAAAATTGGAAGTGCAGTGGACAGTGAAGAAGTTTACGTTACAGTACAATGGGATCTCGATCAGATGGGCTGATGTTCCGAAGAGTGGCAGATGGAGTTTAATTTCGATAAATATGAGCTGCTGCATTTTGTGAAGGCAAATCAAGGTAGGACTTATACACTTAATGGTAAAGTCCTGGAGAGTGCTGCTGAACAAAGAGACCTTGGAATGCAGGTTCATAGTTACTTGAAAATGGAGTCACAGCTAGACAGGTTAATGAAGAAGTCAGTACTTGCCTTTATTGGCCAATGTGTTGCGTATAGGAGTTGGGAGTTCATGTTGCAGCTGTACAGGACATTGGTTAGGCCACTGTTAGAATATTGTGTGCAATTCTGATCTCCTTGCTATAAGAAGGATGTTGTAAAATAGGAAAGGATTCAGAAAAGATTGACAAAAATGTTGCCAGGGTTAGAGGAGTTGAGCTATAGCAAGAGGCTGAATAAACTGGGGCTAATTTTCTTGAAGTGCTGGAGGCTGAGGGTTGACTTTATAGAGCTTTATAAAATCATGAGGGGCATGGATAGGGTGAATAGTGAGGTCTTTTCCCTGGGGTGATGGAGTCTAAAACTAGAGGGCACAGGTTTAAGGTGGGAGGGGAACAAATAGGAAATGGACATAAAGGGCAACCTTTTCACGCTGAGGGTAGTGCATGTATAGAATGAATTGCCAGAGGAAGTGGCGGAGGCTGGTACAGTTACAACATTTAAAAGGCACCTGATGGGTATGTGAATACAAAGGGTTGAGAGAAATATGGGCCAAATACTGGCAAATGGGACAAAATTAATTTAGGATGTCTGGTTGGCATGGGCGAGTTGGACTGAAGGGCCTGTTTCCGTGCCGTACAACTGTATGACCCTATGAATCTAAGTTCCTTTTTGTTTCTTGTCTTATTGAAGGTATGAGACAGGCATATTGACTGTCTGCTCTCTCCATGGGTGGGTGTTTCAGAATGCCCCAGCTCTGTAGTTTTCAGGAAGTTTCAAGACTCTAAAACAGAGCAATCAGTTTCCACTGATGCCGGACAAACTGATGGGAGTCAGTGAGTCACTGGTTCATTGCAACAAACTGAATTTACAATGATTGAATTATATTCCACTTTGATGAAAGGACAGGTGGCTTTGCTCTGTTACTTTCTGTGTTAGTTCCTGTGCAACAACTGCTCCAACACTTACTCTGTGAAGCTGAAACCTCTGAGATGGCTGTGTAAACCTCCCTTCACTCTTACCCTCATTGGTCAGGATCCCTATTGGCTGGTTTGTATTTCCTCTACAGTTCAGTGTGATTGCCCAAGTCAGAAAGAAAGTCTGCCATTTCCACTTTGACACATTGTACACTGGAACATCACACAGTGTGGATAAACTGCATTGTCATTTCATAGTATAGTCATCCAAAATATTCCGTATTATTCTCCTTGTGACCACATTGACTTTCTCTGCTGAAGCTGGTGAGTTTGGGTTCTGTTTGATTTGACCTCAGTGAGAGTTACCCTGGTTTGTGTTACTGATAGTGTCTCGTGTTTGGTTTTTCTGTGTCTTGGAGGGCCTCAGCTCTATTGTTAAATTCCAAATTGTCTATTCCCTGTGATCTGTGTTTCAGCTTCTTCTGCTTCATTGTGTGTATTTCTGACAGGCAAGACATTGTTCACTTGGATTTCTGGAATGGAACTGTTCCTTTCCGTGCTTTGTTGTGTTTAGATTGAACACATACTCTGGTTGTCAGCTGGCACTGGGTGCACTGGGACTAATTTCATCAACAAAATGAGCCTGGACATTTGTAAAAGAGGGAATAAATCATGAGGGTGGATACAGAGAAGCTGTTTTCACTGGAATGTCAGTATAAAAAGAAAAGTAACATGAAAAGAAGTCAGATCAAATGAATAACTTGGGAGGAATGTGTTTCCATGGGGAGTGGTGAGACTGTGGAACTGACTGTTAAAGCTGGTGGGAACTGTCCTTATCAGCACATGTCATTGACCTTTCAATGAATATCACTCATGTGACCTCCTTTGTAATTGGTTGTGATGCAAGAGGGTTGGAATATAAAAGCACCGTTGTGCTACTGAGACTTTATAAAGCTCTGGTTAGGCCCCATTTGGAGTACTGTGTCCAGGTTTGGGCCCCACACCTCATGAAGGACATGTTGGCACTGGAGCATGTCCAGCGGAGATTCACACGGATGATCCCTGGAATGGTAGGTCCAACATACGAGGAATGGCTGAGGATCCTGGAATTGTTTTATTGGAGTTTAGAAAATTCAGGGGAGATCTAATAGAAACTTACAAGATAATACATGGCTTGGAAAGGGTGGACGCTAGGAAATTGTTTCCGTTAGGCAAGGAGACTAGGACCTGTGGACACAGCATTAGAATTAGAGGGGGTAAATTCAGAACAGAAATGCGGAGACATTTCTTCAGCCAGAGAGTGGTGGGCCTGTGGAATTCATTGCCGCGGAGTGCAGTGGAGGCCGGGACGCTAAATGTCTTCAAGGCAGAGATTGATAAATTCTTGATGTCACAAGGAATTAAGGGCTACGAAGAGAATGCGGGTAAGTGGAGTTGAAATGCCCATCAGCCATGATTGAATGGTGGAGTGGACTCGATGGGCCAAATGGCCTTACTTCTACTCCTATGTCTTATGGTCTGTCTTATGGTCTTAAGTACAAGTTACTGAACCCAGGAAAAAACTGCTGAAGGCTGCAACACAAAGGGATATGGGGGGAGCTTGTGCACAAAACACAGAAAGCTACAACACAGCAGCAGCAGGTATGATAATCGGTGTTGGCTCTTACTTTAAGGGGTATGGAGAATGAGGGAGTATGAAGATTTTATTGTACATATTCAAACTGCTGGTGAAATTACATCTAATGCACTACCAGCAGTTTTGCTTCCTTATTTGAGAAAAGATATCATTTCATTGGAAGCAGTTCAAAGAAAGTTCACACAGTTGATCCCTGGTATGAACGGATTGTCTTCTGAGCAAAGATTAAACAGGTTGTGACTCTACTCACTGGAATTTAGAAGAATGAGAGGTGATCTCATTGAAACATATAGCATTCTTAAGCAGATTGTCAGGGTAGATGCTGACAAGATGTTTCCTCTCATGGGAGAGTTTAGGACCAGAGGATATAATCTTAGAATAAAGGAACTTCAATTTAAGACAGAAATGAGGAGAAATTTCTTCTCTCAGAGCACTGGAGACTCTTTGGAACTCCTTGCTACAGAGAGCTGTTGGAGTGGAGTCCTTGTGTATATTTAAGGTTGAGAATGAGGCGAATCACGGGTTATTGGGAAAGGGCAGTAAATTGGATGTGAGGATTGTTGGATCAACCATGATCCCTTGGAATGGTGGTGCAATTTCAAGGGGCCGAATAGCCTACTCCTGCTCCTATATCATCTGGTCTTACAACCTTAAAGCAGACTGGCAGTTAAACTTCTTGTGGAAAACAGTTAAAGGTTACTTTGTTGAAATAATATTATAATTGAAGTTTCCTCTGTGATAAAGAGAAGAGTTGTGAATGAGAAATTACAGATAAAAACAGAAAGCAGCTTCAAATTGGGCAATAGTTAAGTTTCATGTTCACAAGCTCATAACACACCAGGGCAACAGCAGAGTGTTTTAGCAAATACTTTTGTTGTTCTAAACAGGAGTAAGATACAAATCAGGAAATTAGAATCTTATTGACAAACATCTAAATTGACACTGGGAGAGCTAAGTGAATGAGGGAACATTATTGAAGGGATGTAGGAGTTGGATGGATAATGATGCATTGATGTCTTTACAAACATGGTGGGAAGGACCAATATGGACTGAGGAATTCTGAGGAAAGGTCATTTGACCTATAACATTAACTCTGATTTCTCTCCCCAGACACTGCAAGACCTGCTGAGCTCTTCCAGCAATTTCTGTTTTTGTAAACAATATGGACTGGTTATATTAATGGTCATCTTTTATTGTAATCTTTGTGCAATTCTCTTTTGTCAAAACCTGGAATGACAAATCAGAGGGAAAGCTTCTTGTCATATGACAATTGATAACATGGGATTTCAAGAAGGGCATTGGAGTGAAATGAGAACTCTCTGTGTGAGAGGTGGATTCAGATTCATCGAGCTTTTGAGTGAATAATCCTAAGAAAAGCTAAAGTGTTTGAAATGATACTCAGCTGAATTACACTTACAAAACTGTATCTACTATAAAACTCAACAAAACTTGGCAACATATTCTAAGCATAAACAGACCTCAAAGTTAACCTTACAGTACAGAAAGGACAAGAGTTAGAACATATCATGGCCGTTTCAAAAACATAAACAAGAAAGTAAAAACAATTCCATTAGTTTACATATTGCAGTCAGAGAGTCATAGTTAAAATTATTTGATTTATGTTATCAACTCAAAATGTTAAAGTGCATGAAAACTTTATGAGCAGTGACAATGAAAAGATAATGAAAAGTACAAGGCATTACTGAGACCACGTCCGATTGCAGATAATTTCAGTCCCTTATTTGAGGATGGACGTAGTTGTATTGGAGGAAGTCAGAGAAGGTTCATGAGATTGATTCCAGAGATGAAATGCTTGCCTTATAAAGACAGATTGAGCAATTTAGGTTGATACTCTCTGGAGTTCAGTAGAATGAGATGAGATCTAATGGGTGTATATAAAGTACAGAAGGGGATTGGCAAAGGAGACTCAAGGTATTTGGTTCCTCTTGTGAGGCAATCTCAAATTAAAGATCATTGTTTTAAGTTAAGAGGTGGCTGATTTAAAACAGAGTTGAGGAGAAATGATTTCCTCAAAGTGTCATGAATGTGCGAGTTCACTGCTCCAGAGTATGGTGGATGTTGGGACACTGAGCAAAGTTAAGGAGGAAATGGACAGATATTTAATTACCATGGGTTGAAAGGTTATGGACAGTGGGCAGGAAAGTGGACTTAAGGCCAAGATGAGATCAGCCATGATGGTTTTAACTGGTGGAGCAGGCTCAAGTAGCTGAATGGCCTCTTCTTACTACTGGATCTTCTGTTGTTTCATCTGCATCGTAACAATTCTGTGATTCTGTGAGTCTGAGAGGGAAAATGTAAGTGCTGGAGACAAGATATCTCATTTCTGAGGAATCCGTCCTTCATCAGAAAATGAATTTTAACACATATTTGTAAAACTTGCCTGCATGGTTACAGCTCCAAATGCACTCAGAAGCTTGACACCATCCAGGAGAAAGCAGACTGCATGATTGTCTTCAGACAGAGTTTCCATTAGATAGGGAATTGGGGATGGGATGATGATCGATGGGGCACTTGATACTGTGGGTTGTATAGAGGGTGTAGAGAGATGGAGGAATAGAATTATATATTTTTCATCTTATTAGAATTACACAGCAAGATATAAGATACAAGACAAACTGGGGTTGTTTTTCTTAGAGCAGAGGACATTTAGAGGGGACAGGGAGATATACAAAATTATGAGGGGCAGAGAAAATCTAGACAGAGATTGATGTTTCCCTGTGAGAGAGGGATGAATGACCAGGGACATAGATTTCAAGTTCGGTGCAGAACGTTTAGAGGAGATTTGGGGAAAGTTGGGGAAATATGGAATCACCCAGAGGGTGGTGGGTCTCTGGAACTCACTGTCTGGCAGGGTGGGAGAGCAGATTGAATAATTATTTGGATGTTCACTTGTGACACCACCTCATTCAATGCTATGTACCATGTTTGGGAAAGTGGGATTCTAATCGTGAGGAAGTTGTTTTTGACAGGTGTGGATGTGGTGGGTTCAATGCCTTTTCTCTGTTCTGTTGATCTTTATGTCTCAATGACTCTAAGATATAAATTCATGGTTATTTGCTCTTATTTTGGTTCTTGCTCTTCCGTCCACAAAAGGCTTTACGAGATTTTAATATTCTGCTTTTTTATCCGAAGTTTGATGATTTCTAAGTGAGATTTCTTTCCCCTAACAGCAAAGAGACCAGTTCTGCTCCAGTCTCCAGCAGTACACTGTGTCATACAGGGTAGCTCTGTCAGATTCCAGTGTCGCATGGAGAATGCCAATGTCAATAAACTCATTGTTACTTGGTTCACGCAAGAATCCAAAAGACAGAAGCTGCTAACATACGATTCACACAACAATGTTCACCGTAACAAAGGAGTGACAGCACGCATCCAACCTTTCAGGGATGTCTCCAATAACAGTTACATCCTGACCATCACAAACGTGCAACTCAGTGACAATGCTGTCTATGTTTGTAGTGTGCAGGGATCGATCTACTGGGCAGGAACCCAGTTGAATGTAACCAGTAAGTAAATATTCGATCCCACTCGCAAGCCCACAGGGACAGCACTATCACAAGCACCAGGGGAGGGGTTTGGTGTGGGTTTGGTGGGTATGTGGGAAGGTGACAGGAGGAAGAGATGAAAACTCATGCAAGGACCTCACACTCTGGGGATTTGTCAGAAGAGCAGAATCGCATCTGCTGCAGAAATGCTCAAGCTCTCTCCAACCTTGGTGGGTGGGAATACAATTCACAGTTTGGCTGAAGACTGCTCTTCGACAGCGAAAGGTGAACCATTGTGTTGTATAAAACATAGCAAGAACTTCCACTTGGATGTGGAGGCTTCATGGAGGCACAGCCACTTATTTGTGAGGGACAGAGAAGAAGGAAAAGGTTTCCTCCAGGGAAGTGTGAAGGAGTGGTTGCTGAGGAGTGGCATGGTTGCTCAGTGGCTAGCTCTGCTACCTCAGAGTGCTGGGTCTCAACTTCAATTCCAACTATCTGTGCAGAACTCACACATTCTCTCCATTTCCATGTAGTTTACTTCAGGTGCTCCAGTTTCCTCCCACACTCCAAAGATATGCAAGTTAGGTGGATTTGGCATGATAAATTGCCCATAACATGCCGATTAGGTGGATTAGCCATGGGAAGTACAGGGTTACAGGGATAGGGTAGGGAGTGAGTCTGGGTGGGATGCTGTTTGGGGAATCAAGTGGTTTTCCTACAGTGTGGAAATGGGTCATTTGGCCCAATATGTCTACACCAGCACTCTGAAAAGTAACCCATCTTGACCCATTCCTCTACTACTTCACATTTATCCTTAATGAATACACCTAGCTTACATATCCCTGAACAATGTGGGCAATTTAGCATGGTCAATTCACCGAATCTGCACATCTTCAGATTGTAGGAGAGAACCAGAGCACCCGGTGGAAATACGAGGAGAATGTGCAAACCCCACGCAGACAGTCACCTGAGGGTGGAATCGAGCCTGGGTCCCTGGCAATTTTAAGTAGGAGTGCTAACCACTGAGCCATGGTGCCTTGGGTTGAATAGCCTTTTTTTCCACATTGTGGGAATTCTAATACTTTGAGGAGTAAGCTGTCCACAAGACAATCAAGACATCTGATATGTGGATTTAATGGGAAAGAATGCGGTGTGGGACTAACATAAAAAGGGCCATTGTGGTGTAGTTGTAGTGTCACTGCCTCTGAGTCAGGAGGCCAGAGTTCAAGTCCCATCTACACCTGAAACGGTAATAGCATAGACAGAGTAGATTAAGACAATCTTTGCCCCATGACACACATATTTAATGGGGTCTAAGTTTAAGGAGAGGAGTAGGTGGCTCAGAGGAGATCCGAGGAAAGTTTTTTTTCCCAAAGTGGGTGGTAGAAATATGGAAGGGGCTGCCTAAAAGCAGTGGTGGGGTAGGCGGTGGTAGAGGCACATACACTCACAACATTGAAGAAGCCTCTGGATGGGAACTTCAAATGCCAGGGCACAGTCGGTGTGGAATGGTACAGTTGCCATACCAGGTAGCGATACATCCAGACACAATGCTCTCGATGACGGACCTATAAAAATTGGCAAGGGTATTCATCATCATGCCAAATTTCCTCAGCTGCCTGAGGAAGAAGAGATGTTGTTGGGCCTTTGTAACCAGTGCCTCCACATGAAAAGTCCGAGAAAGCTTGTTGTGGATGACCACTCTCAGGAGCTTGACACTCTCCACTCGTTGCACCTCTGTGCTGTTAATGTATCGGAGGGCATGAGTAACATCCCATCGAAAGTCAATAATGAGTTCCTTGGTTTTGCTGGCATTGAGAGCTAGGTTCTTAGTGCAACATTTTTCCAGGTGTTCCACCTCCCATCTGTAGTCTGTTTCAACGTCATGTGAGATTCGACTGGATTATGGTGGCATCATCAGCGAACCTGTAAATGGCATTAGTCTGGTACTTGGTGATGCAGTCATGGGTATACAGTGAGTACAGTAGGGGCTGAGTACGCACCCCTTGGGGGCTGCAGTTTTGAGTGTTAGTGAGGATGAAATATTGTCCCCAATTTTCACTGATTGTGGCCTATGGGTCAGGAAACTGAGGGTCCAGTTGCAGAGAGTGGGGCTTAGTCCGCGATCGCTAAGTTTAGTAATCAGTCTTGAGGGGATAATAGTGTTGAAGGCTGAGCTGTAGTCAATGAATTCTTACATAGCTGTTTTTGGTGTCAAGATGTTCTAGGGAGGAGTGAAGAGCAAGTGATATGGCATCTGATATGGATCTGTTCATCTGATCGGCAAATTGGAGTGGGTCAAGAGTAGTGGGGAGACTGGAGTTGATTAATGCCATGACTAGCCTTTCAAAGCACTTCATGACCACCGAAGTTAGAGCCACTAGACGGTAATCATTGAGACATGCTGGATGAGCCTTTTTAGTCACAGGGATGATGTTGGCCCTCTTGAAACAGGCAAGGATAGTGGTCTGCTGCAGGGAGAGGTTTAAGATGTCCAAGAAGATCTCTACCAATTGACTTGTGCACGGCCTGGTACTCCGTCTGGCAGAATTAGGCTATTTGGCCTATCAAGTTTGCTCCACCATTGCCTGGTCTGGCCTACACATAACTCCAGACCTACAGCAATGTGGTTTACTTTTAACTGCCCTCAGGGTAATTGGGGAAGGGAAATAAATGCTGGCCCTGTAGGTTTTAAATGCAGGTTAGAGTGAAAAGAATGTCAGGGTGCATGACTGGAATACAGACAGCCAGGTGGACCTCAGAGAATGTGAGTTCCCTGATTAGGACTGTTAATCTGGCCCAAACAGGGAGTCCTGGCTGACAGATAGAAACAGGAGTGCCCAGGGGTTCTGTTCACTCTGAGAGCTGGCTCTGAGGGAGTTGAACACATGTAAATAAAGGGTGACTTGTTGACAGGATATCACCTCTGTAGAATTATTTCACAAGGAATGTGAGCATCTTTTGTCAAAGTCTTTGTGATTTTATATTGATGATTTAATGGAATGTTTAACAGAGAAAAAGGGGAAAGATTGCTCAGGATGCATCTTCATGGTGGAGAGATGTTAAGGTTGTGTGAAATAGGGACTGTTTAATTTTAACTGCTTTTACTAACTTCCTTTCAGTACAGATGCACCTCCCCATTTCTTTCTAAGTTTATTTCTTTACTTGTGTGCATTTTGATGATATTTTTCAGATCGGTAGATTACAAAAGTCGACTCTCTTATAATCATCAAGAAAATCTTCTAAGTTGATTCAGACAGTGTGGAAACAGGCCATTCAGCCCATTGAATCTGCACTGACCCTCTGAAGAACATTCCACCCAAACCCAGACCCTCCCACCTTATCCCTCCATTGATGTGAATGATCGAGAAGAGCGACATTGATCACCCCCGCCTCACCTATAAGAGCCAAAAGAGAGTTGGTTGTGATTGTTGGAGGCAGCCATCTTGGGTCCAGGAGACCTCTGTGTGAGTTCCTCAGGGTAGTGTCCAAGGGCCAACTATCTTCAACTGTTCCATCTTCCTTCGAGCATAAGGTCAGACATCCCAGAAGTCAATAAAGAAAAGGTCAGGATTGGTTTCATTCTTTTTCCTGTGGTTGATCTGTTTCTCTGTTTGCAGCTCCTGCAGTGGGAATGAACAGAGAGCTGTGGATTGTCTGGATCAGTGTGGGGGCTGTACTGGGAGCTATTGTCATCGCTGGAGCCGCTGTTCTCTTCTGTATCAGATGCATTCGGAAACCATCATCCTGTAGGTGGAAATCAATCTTTCGCTGAAATGGCCACTTGGGGAGGAGTTTGTCTCATTATTGAAGGTCGGGGAGGAGGCGGGGAAGAGAAACGCTGAAAGCAATCAGAGAAGCCTCTGTGAAGAAAGAAAGAGAGGTCAAGTTGCTTTTTTCATCAGAAATTCAAGATTTTAGAGATGGAGACTTGTTCACAGAAGTACATAACCAAGAGAAAGGGCTAATGCTGTCTCATCTCTGAATGTCCAATTGCATTTCTGATTTTATTTTAGGTTTCCTGTATCTGCAGCATTTTAACATTCAGTCCCTCCACCACTGACCCTCAGTCACAGCAGTGAGTACCATCTTTAAAAAATTCAACAAAGACCTTCAGATAGCACATTCCAACATAAGGCCATAAGACCATAAGACCATAAGACATAGGAGTAGAAGTAAGGCCATTCGGCCCATCGAGTCCACTCCGCCATTCAATCATGGCTGATGCGCATTTCAGCTCCACTTACCAGCGTTCTCCCCGTAGCCCTTAATTCCTCGAGACAACAAGAATCTATCAATCTCGGCCTTCAA
>NC_057718.1:3011435-3019636 GCF_004010195.1 Chiloscyllium plagiosum | reverse complement strand
TTTAGAAAGTAGTCTATGTTTTTATTCTTTTTGCCAAAGTGCAAGACCTCGCACTTGCTCACGTTAAATTCCATCAGCCATTTCCTGGACCACTCTCCCAACCTGTCTAGATCCTTCTGTAGCCTCCCCACTTCCTCAGTACTACCTGCCTGTCCACCTAACTTCGTATACTACCTACCTGTCCACCTAACTTCCATCTAGAACGACAAGCGCAGTAGATACATGGAAACACCACCAGCTACACGTTCCCTTCCAAGCCACTCACTATCCAAACATGGAAATAAATCCTGGAATTCCCTCCCTAGGGGTTTTGTGGATCAAACTACAGTTCAGTTCCCACAGCAGTTTAAGAAGAAATTCATCACTACCCTCTCAAGGGCAACTGGTCATGGACAATAAAAGCTGGACCCAGCCAGTGACACCCACTGTCCGACAGTGTATTTTAAAAAGTGGCAATTTTAATTGTTTGGCATCAATTGCCCTCAACAGAGAGCAGGTCAGAAATGTTGTGGTACTGGCTGTAAGACAGTTTGACCATACAACTGACTTTTTTCATCAAAGAATAGGAGGTTGAGGGATGACCATCTTGTGGTTTATAAATGAGGGATATAGATAAGGTGAATGGCAAATATCCTCTCCTGGCAAGGGGTGGACAGGTTTCAAGACTGGGAAGCATATGTTTTCAGTGAGAGGAGGAAGACATAAAAAAGACATCGGGGCAACTTTTTTTATGCACAGTGAGTGGTTCGTGTCGTACAGCCATAGAGTCACAGAGACATACAGTATGGAAACAAACACTTCAGTCCAACTCTCCCATACCAACCAGATATCCTAAATAAATTTCATTCCATTTGCCAGCATTAGGCCCATATTCCTCAAACCCTTCCTATTCATATACCAATCCAGGTTTCTTTTAATGAATTGTACCAACCCCGACCATTTCCTCTGGCAGCTCATGCCATATATGTACCACCGTCTGCATGAAAAATTTGCCCTCAGGTCCCTCTTAAATCTTTCCCCTCTCAGCTTAAATCAACACCCTCTAGTTTTGAACTCTCTCATCCAGGGGAAGGGCCTTCACTACTTACCTTACCCACGCCATTTCTTTTATAAATCTCGATATGGTCATCCCTCAGCCTTGTCGCACCAGGGATAATTGCCCCAATGTATTCAGCCTCTCCCTGTAGCTCAAACCCTCCAACCCTGGCAACATCCTTGTCAATATTTTTGGAACCCTTTCAAGTTTCACAACATCCTTCCTAGAGCAGGGAGACCAGATTTGTACACAGTATTCCAAAAGTGGCCGAGTCAATGTTCTGTACAGCTACAACATAACATTCCAACTCCTGTACTCAATGCACTGACCAGTAATGGTAAGCATGCCAAATGCTTTTTTTCACTATCCTATCTACCTGCCACTCCACTTTCAAGGAATTATGAACTTGTACTCCAAAGTCTCTTTGATCAGCAAAACTCCCCTCGACCTTACTATTAAGGATTTGCCTTTCCAAAATGCAGCACATCACATATATATAAATTAAATTCCATCTGTCACTTCTCAGCCCATTGGCCCATCTGATCAAGATCCCATTGTATTCTGAGGTAACCCTCTTCACTGTCTACTGCACCTCCAGTTTAGGTATCATCTGCAAACTTATTAGACATACCTATAATCCTCCGCATGGTGGCTCAGTGGTAAGCACTGCTGCCTCACAGCACCAGGGTCCCAGGTTCGATTGCAGCCTCGGGTGACTGTCTGTGCGGAGTTTGCACATTCTCCCCTTTTCTGCGTAAGTTTCCTCTGGATACTCCGGTTTCCTTCCACAGTCCAAAGATGTGTGGGTCAGGTGAATTGGCCGTGCTAAATTGCCCATAGTGTTAGGTACATTAATTGGAGGGAAATGGTTCTGGGTTGGTTACTCTTCGGAGGATTGGTGTGGACTGGTTGGGCCGAAGGGCTTGTTTCCACACTGTAGAGAATCGAATCTAATCTAATACCTCCTATCTTCACATTCAAATCATTTATATAAATGACGAAAAGCAGTGGACCCAGCACTGATTCTTGTGGCACTCCACTAGTCACAGGCCTCCAGTCTGAAAAACTACCCTCTACCACCCTCTTCTACTTTCAAGCCAGTTCTGTATCCAAATGGCTAGCTCTCCTTGTACTCGATGTGACCTAAACTTGTTAAACAGTTTACCATGAGCTACCTTGTCAAAGTGCTTACTGAAGTCCACACAGACCACATCCATTACTGTGCCCTCATTAATCCACTTCATTACTTCTTCAAGAGATATTGAGGCTTTGACCAGAAAAAAAGGAGGAGGTATGGCTCAGGAGCAGGCTGGTGGGATCAGGGAATCCCTGGAGGTATATAGGGTACACAGGAGTTTAGTGAAGAAGGAAATCAGGAGGGCAAAAAAGGGGCATTAGATAGCCTTGGCTGAGAAGACTAGGGTGAATCCAAAGATATTATTTAAGAATATTAAAGAAAGAAGAATAACTAGAGAGAGATTAGGACCCTTCAATGGCCAAAGTGCATGTGTATGTGAAGAACCGCAAGAGATGGGTGAGGACCTCAATGAGTATTTCTCCACTATGGAGAAAGAAAAGAAGACTTGGGAACTTGGGGAAGTTGGTGGTGATATCTTGGGGACAGTCTGTATCACGGTAGACGATGTGCTGGATGTATTAGAATGTATGAAGGTGGATAAATCTCCTGGTCCTGACCAGATATATCCAAGAACACTGCATGAGGTTAATGAAGAAATTGCGGAGGTCCTGGCTTATTTCTTTGCATCATCGTTAGCCACATGTAAGGTCCTGGAGACTGGAGGGTAACAAATACTCCCCTTATTCAAGAAGGACAGCAAAGAGAAACCTGGGAACCATGGAGCAGTGAGCCGAACATTCATGGTGGGAATGTTATTTGAGAAGGTTCTGAGGGATAAGGTATGCATGCATTTGGAAAGACAGGGTTTGATTAGGAGCAGTCAGCATGGTTTTGTAAGTGGGAGATCATGCCTTACAAATTTGTTTGAGTTGTTTGATGAAGTGACCAGGAAGGTTGACAAGAGCAAGGTTTTAGACATAGATTTCAGTAAGACCTTTGCTAAGGTTCCAAATGGTAGGCTGGGCGGTTAGATCACATAGAATCCAGGCGGAGCTGGCAAATTGGATACACAATTGGCTTGGTGGTAGGAAAAAGAGGGTACTAGTGGAAGGATGCTTGTTGGACTGGAGGCCTGTGACTAGTGAAGTGCCTCAGTGGGTGCTTGGCCCACTGCTGTTTGTAATCTATATGAATGAGTTTGATGAGTATGTATAAGGCATGAGTCATGAGTTTTCAGATGACATGAAAATAGGAGTTCAAGTGCTCGGTTCTCTGAAAGTGGATTCACAGGTAGACAGGGAAGTGAGGAAGGCTTATGACACTCTGGGCATTCATCAGTCAGGGCATTGAGTATAGGAATTGGTAAGTTATATTGCAGTTGTACAGGATGTTGGTGATACTGCACTTGGTGTATTGTGTTCAGTTTTGGTCACCTTGTTATCAGAGGAATGTTATTAAACTGGAAAGAGTGCAGAAGAAATTTACGAGGATGTTGCCAGGACTCAAGGGTCTGAGTTATAGTGAGAGGTTGGACAAACTCAGACATTTTTCTTCAGAGCAGAGAAGACTGAGCAGGGAACTTATAGAAGTGTGTAAGATCATGAGAGGCAGAGATAGGATGAATGCACTCAATGTTTTTCCCAGAGTTGGGGAATCATGGACTAAAAGGCATCAGTTGAAAGTTAGAGGGAAAAGAATAAAATGGAACCTGAGTGGCAACTTTTTTACACAGAGGGTGCTGCACATATGGAATGAGCTGCCAGCAGAAGTTGTTGAGACAGATACATTAACAAGTATTTGGATAAAAACATGAATATGAAAGGATTAGAAGGATATGGGCCAAGTACAGGGAAATGGGGTTAGCAGAGGTGGACATTTTGGTCAGTTTGGACCAGTTTGGGCCAAAGGGCCTGGTTCTGTGCTATAGGACTCTATGACTCTATGACCACCTGGCCAATCTTTGTGTCATCTGCAAACTTACATGCAATCCCCTATATTTGGATATGCAATGTTTACATACAGCAGGTACAATTACAGACCCAGCACTGATCCCTGTGGTACACCACTGGAGACTGACATCCAGTCACACAAACAGGCCTTTACCACCCTCTGTTGTTTGGACAGAACCAATTTTGGATCCAACTTTGGATCCAGATGACCCTGCATCCCACCAGCTTGTACTTTCACTATCAGCTTCCACAGTGGACCTTGTCAAAGTCTTGTCTGAAATTCCAATAACTGACATTTCCCAGAAAACTCTGGACACTCAGTCATTGGGAATGTTCTAGACTGAAACTGAGAGCTTACTGGAGGTGATTTACATGAAGGGATTTGGAGATAGTGTGTGAAGGTGCCATTGAGGTCATTGATCGTCCGTCATTTAATTGAGTGATGGAGCAGACTTGATGGGCTGAAAGGTCTGTTTCTATGTCCCTCTGTCTGTGTCTCTTAGACTAAGGAAATGAATAAGGGTCATAAGAACGGTTTAGTTCAGACAAGGACATCAGACGTGGAGATGGGAGTGTCATTGAACAGAACAGGAGCTGCAGAGGGTTGTGGGAAATAATGGCCCAAAGACTCAAGAGCTGGAGGTTGAAATTTCCCATTTAAAACCTCAAGATCATGAGCCCATAAGATACAGGAGCAGAATTAGGCCATTCAGTCCACTGAGTTTGCTGTCCACATTTTGATCATGAATAAAAGGTTTCTCATCCCCATTCTCCTGCCTTCTCACCAGACTTTTTCATCCCCTAATGAACCAAGTACCTATCTATCTCTGTCTTAAATACACTCAGTGATGTGGCCTCCACAGTCTTCCATGGCAATTAGTACCACAGAGTAATGATGAAGAAATTCCTCCTCATCTGATTTCTAAAAGATGATTCCTTCACTCTGAAGCTGTACCCTCAGGTCCGAGTCTCTCCAACAAGTGGAAACCTCTTCTCCACATTCTCCCTATCCAGGTCTCTGAATATTCTGTAAGTTGTCATCAAATATTTCCCGTCATCCTTCTAAACTCCATCAAGTACAGATCCGGAGTCCTCAATTAGTCAGATCTGAATGAGTTACACCGGAAACCAATTTAACCTTTAGTTTAAATGATGCTGAGATATAGAGCAGCTGTGGTCTGTTTGAACATGGATCTTGCTCATGGGAGTGAATGATTCTGAAATACAATAAGTTTCAATAAAACAAATTGTGTTGTGTTCTATTAAAGTGTTAAATCTCTATGTCATCTTAATTCCTGATGTTCCCATCAATTGTTGGAAAAACTCATTTGGTTCACTACGGTCCTTCTTGGAAGGAAATCTGCTGACCTTATCTTGGCCTGGCCTACTTGTGGCTCCAGATCCAGTGCAATGTGGATTGCTCTTATTGCTGTCTGGAATGAGCAGGCAAGAAGCTCAGTTTCAGGGCAAAAAGAGATGAAGTACAAATGCTGCTTTTTGCCAACGATGCCCACATCAAAAAATAAAGAAAACAGTTATTTGGTGAACCACATCCTGGGAGTCCCCATTGACCCATCCATTAACTGGAGCAGTGTAATAAATATTGTGGCTACAAGAGCAAGCCGAGGTGAGTAGCTCACACTCTGCCTCCCACAGCCTGACTACCACCTATTGACAAAGCAGAAATCAGAAGGATGATGGAACAACTTGCCTGGATGGGTGCAGCTCCAACAACACTCAAGAAGCTTCATGCCATCCATGATAATGCAGCCACTTGAATGGCACCACAACTAACACCAATACCCATTTCCTTTAACACTGATACACAGTGAGTACCATCCACAAGATGCCCTTCAGTAACCCCCAAGGCTGTTTCAACAACAGCTTCTGAACCCACAGCCTCTCCCATCTGAAAGGACAAGGGCAGCAGGTACATGGGACAGCACTTTCTTCACGTTCTCCTCCAGTGCATTCACCATCCTGACATAAAGTGAAGGTGCCGGTGTTAGACTGAGGTGGAAAATTTTAAAAATCACACAACATCAGGTTATATTCCAACAGGTTTATTGGGAAATACAAATGTTTGGATGTTGGACCATAAATGTTTTTAAGAGATTTTTAACTTTGTCCATCCTGACATAGAAATACATCATCATCATTCCTTCAGTTTCACTGGACCAAATGTCCCAACACAGCAGTTTAGGAAGGCAGCTCACCATCACATTCTCAGAATTAAGAAAACAGGAGCTGGAGTAGGCCATTCAGCCCATTGAGCCTGCACCACCTTTGAACATAATCATGGCTGATCATCCAATGCACATCCCTGCTCCTGCTTTTTCCCCATACCATTTGATCCCTTTATCCCAAATAAATATATTGAACACCTTCTTGAAACCTCTCAATATTTTGACCTCAACTGCTTCCTGTGACAGAGAATTCCACAGGTTCCCCACTCTCTGGGTGAAGACATTTCTTCTCAAGGACCATTTACAATGGACAACAAGTGCTGGCCCAACTATGATGGCCATGTGCCAAGAATGAATGAAACAAAACCAGAGAGAGAGAGGAGAATGTTAAATACAACACTGAGAACAAATGAGATGGAGAAGCAGAAAGATAGAGAGAAGATAAAGAATTTGAGATTGAGAAATTGGTGCAGGAGGATAAACCGTTTATTCTATCTGTGAGTAAAAGAAGAGAAGGTAACTATTCTATGTTTATATCAAGCTCTCTGCTTTCTATTTACCAGAGGAATTTAACACATTCTCCTCTCCAATAAATCCATGTGGAAATGGTTACTGTATCAGATTATTCTAAGGTAAACAGGACTTATCTGTTACAGTCAGCTGGGTTCCTGTCCCACTGATATCTCCCCACACTTTACAGTAATAGACCCCAGTGTCTCTTGCGCAATTGCAATAAGACCTCCCTTCTCTTATACTCCAACCTCCTTTAAATCAGGGCCAGCATTCCATTTGCCTTCCTGATTACCTACTGTCCCTGTGTGCTGGCTTTCTGCAGTTTTTATTCATTTAAATAATATTTTGTTAGTTTGTACTCTCTTCCAAACTTCATATTTCCCTTCATTGTACTCCAATTGCCAGCTTTTTGCCTACTAGTTAACCTACCATTCGTCTCTCTGTAAACTGTTTGTACCCCTCTCACAATCTGCCTTTCCACCTATTTTGTGTCATTTGGAAGTATTTCTACAGTACATCCATTTCCTTCTTCCCAGTCATTAATCTGTGTTGTAAACAGTTGTGGTCTGAACACTGATCTCATGGAACCCCATTGGACATGCATCATCAACATCAACTTGTTTGCTGCCCTTTGATCAATTCTCGATAGTCCATACTAGTATAGAACCTCCAATACCATGGGCTCATCTTTTGTCTTAAATTTTTGTGACGTCCCTTGTCAAACACTTTCTTGAAGTCAAAATACAACAGTGGTTCCCCACTATCCATGCTGGTGAAGGTTTCTTTAAAAAGCTCCCTTAAATTAGTCAGACAGGATTTCCCTGTCATGAAGCCACACCAACTCTGCTTTATTAGGTTACAGTTGCTAATACTTCCTTAATAATTGATTTCAATACTTTTCCAACAATAGATGTGAGGTGAATTAACCTACAGTTACCCACTTTGTTCCGAGAGTCATCGAGTCATACAGCATGGAAACAGATCCTTTGGTCTAATTCATCAATTCTGATCAGCTAAGCATCACTGAACTAATACCATTTGCCCATGTTTGACAATAGACAAGAGACAAGAGACAATAGACAATAGGTGCAGGAGTAGACCATTCAGCCCTTCGAGCCTGCACCACCATTCAATATAATCATGGCTGATCATTCCTAATCAGTTTCCTGTTCCTTCCTTATCTCCATAACCCTTGATTCCACTATCTTTGAGAGCTCTATCCAACTCCTTCTTAAATGAATCCAGAGTGTGGGCCTCCACTGCCCCCTGTGGCAGAGCATTCCACACAGCCACCACTCTCTGGGTGAAGAAGTTTCTCCTGAGCTCTGTCCTAAATGGTCTACCCCCGTATTTTTAGGCTGTGTCCTCTGGTTCGGCACTCACCCATCAGCGGAAACATGCTTCCTTCTGCCAGAGTGTCCAATCCTTTAATAATCTTA
>NC_057718.1:2987853-3009551 GCF_004010195.1 Chiloscyllium plagiosum | reverse complement strand
TGCCTCCTCTTGGGATCTTTCTTCCTTTTAGGAATGAACTGATCCTGCAACTTCTGCATTATGCACAGAAATATCCGCCATTGTTCCTCCATGGTCATCCCTGCTAAGGTATTGCACCATTGATCTTTGGCCAGCTCCTCCCTCATAGCTCCATAATTCCCTTTATTCAACAGAAGTACTGTCACTTCCGACAGTACCCTCTCCCTCTTAGATTGCAGATTGAAGCTTATTGTATTATGGTCACTATTTCCCAATGGCTCCTTCACTTCGAGGTCCCTGATCAATTCTGGTTTGTTACACAATACCAGATCCAGAATTGCCTTCTCCCTGTTCGGCTCCAGCACCAGCTGCTCTAAGAATCCATCTCTGTGGCACTCCACAAAGTCTCTTTCTTGTGGCCCAATACTATCCTGATTCTCCCAGTCTACCTGCATGTTAAAATCCTCCATAACAACTGTAGTGACATCTTTGCGACAGGCCAATTTCAGCTCCTGATTTAACTTACATCCGACTACTGTTTGGGGGCCTCTAGATGACTCCCAAGAGGGTCTTTTTACCCTTGGTATTTCGAAACTCTATCCACACTGACTCTACATCTCTTGACTCTAGGTACACCCGCGCAAGGGACTGAATATCATCCCTTACTAACAAGCCACCCCACCCCCTCTGCCCGTCAGTCTGTCCTTACGATAACACGTGTATCCTTGAATATTCATTTCCCAGGCCCTGTCCACTTGAAGCCACTTGAGGCCCATATCCCTCTAAACGTTTCTATTCATGGACCCATCCAAATGTCTTCTTACAGATGTAATTATACTGACCTCTAAAACTTCCTCTGGCAGTTTGTTCCATACATGCAACACCTTCTGTGTCAAGAATGTGTCCCTCAGGTCCCTTTTCAATCTTTTCCTTCTCACCTTATAAATATGCTGTCTATTTTTGTACACCTCTACCCTTGGGAAAGGCCTTAGCTATCCACTTTATCCGCGTCCCACATAAATTTATAAACCTCTAAAGGGTCACCCCTCATTTTCTTACATTGCAGGAAAAATAACCCCAGTACCTCCTTTTAACTCAAACCCTCTATTCCCACCAACATCCTTACAAATAGTATCTGTACTCTTTCCAGTTTAATAAAATCTTTGTTTACACGATGATCAGAATTGTGTGGAATATTTTAAAAGTAAGGGGAAGGGCTTGTCCTGGTTTAGAGTTTAGAATGAAAAAAAGATTTGAAACATCTCTTTGGGCCTTGACCGGGTGAATATGGAGAGGAGGTTGTTTCCCTTTGTGGGAGTGTCTGGGACCAGAGGGCAAAAGCTCATAGGAATGGGTCTCCGATATAAGATGGAGATGAGGAGGAATTTCATCTCTCAGAGGAAGTGAATCTGAGGAATATTTTACTACAGAGGGCTGTCAAAGGCTGGGTCATGAAATATATTTAAGTTGAGAGAGACATATTTTCAATCAGTAATGGAATCCAGGGATATGGGAAAAAGGCATGAAAGTAGAGATGGGGACTATCAGAACAGCCATGATCTCATTGAATGGTGAAACAGGCATGATGGGCTAAATGGTCTAATTCTCTTTCTATGTCTTGTGGTCTTAAGCTCCAATTGAGGTATTTAACATCCATCAGTATTGGATGGTTGTTCAAACCAAAATAATGTTCAGGGTGAAGGGGAAAAGGCAAACAATTGACACTACGTCAAAGTGCTGAGAGAGCCAGTGCTGAAACAATGGGCCCAATGGCTTCCTTCTTCATCAGAACATTCCTATGAGTTTGGGAACAATGAGATTCCACTCTGTGCAGCAAAAGTTGCTTCCCCTTTTCTGTTTCCTGGCCTCAGTTTGCAGCTGGTACTCAGAAAAGGCAACCCCTATCTCAGGCAAATTGTCAAAACTCTTTTTGAGCTAGCGTTCCCTCTCTTTGCTCTGTAGATGGTGAAATCCCCAGTTTATTCCACATGATTGTCTGTCCTTTGAACAGCTGGGAAATGGTGGGAACACAGGGGGATACTATACTCTCAGTCAGTGTGAGGTGGCAGCTTGGCTCAGTTGGTAACTCTCTCACACTTAGAACAAAGAAGAACAAAGAACAAAGAAAATGACAGCACAAGAACAGGCACATCGGCCCTCCAACACAGCACCAATCCAGATCCTCTACCTAAACTTCTCACCTATTATCTCAAGATCTGTATGCCTCTGCTCCCTGAACATTAACGCATTGGAATACATCTAAAATGATGCTATTGTGCTCGCCTCTACCACCTCCGCTGACAACGCAGTCCTGGCACCCACCATCCAAGGACAGGAAGCTGTGGCTGTCAAAACTATTTCTGGTGTTTGGCTCAAAGCCAATGTTCTGGTGGACTAGCCGGATGTCAGAGAACAGTTTCAGACAAGCTACAGTGGGTGGGTGTGGCTGTTAAAAAAAACAGATGAGTGTGGTGGCATGGCAGCAGATCATCTGGCAGGAGGGGCTACAAACAGCAGCAACAGAGAGAAGATTGCACTCTGTCCTTGTTTCCATCAGATGTTGTATGGAATGCTAGAGCATCCAATTCAAAGATTTAAAGATCACAAATCACAATGTGAAAAAGAACAGGAGACACTCTCCATCTCCTGATCATCAACATCCTTCCTTCAATTAACACCATCACACAAAACATGAACTGGCATTCAGCACATTCATCTTTGGAAATGTTCCCAGTGAGGAACAGACCCAGGATTCGGTGCTGTCACAGATACTGAACTTCAAACTGGTTCACAGTTTGTGATGTCCTGAAGATGTTTTAATGGAACAAATTCAATATTATTGATTATAGAAAATTGATGCGAGTGATCGGTGAAACTCACTCTGAATCACAAAGCTGTAAATTCACCAACTTTGTGAAAATGGGAGGTTGTCTTTCAAATCCACACTAACGAGACCCAGTGAGCACACAGGCTGATCCAATTCACCTGAAATTCACACCTTAATGTGCAGCCTGTCCCTCAATCCCATTCTCCCAGAAAATGAATGACAGCAAAGGATGGGAGGAACACTCTGTTTTCTGCTCTGTGTTCCCACACTGTGGAACTCTGTGTTAGCTGCACCAAACAATCCCCAAACAGTGATAAATTCTCCTTGTGACACACCCCTCTAGCTCTGAACGTTCTAACTATAGAATTCATACAAATTCCACAGCAGCACAAACCATGGAAAGGTCTTTTATAACAAGTTAAATTTCTCCAAAGCAAACACTTACCCACAGTAACACAGAGATACAGGATCACAGCAAACCGAGTTCCACTGATCATCTCAAGAGAGTGACAGCCCTGTTTGTCCACACAATTTATTGTAAATCCAGTTGATACATCAAAATACAAAGTGTCCAGGCCAACTGCAGCTTCTTTAGTCTCTTGTTTCTCAGGGGTTAAAGTTGTTAAAATGTTAGTAAAGAGGAAGTTCAGCACAGTTCTCTCATTTCCCATGGGGACTGAAATTTGAAACATTTCTTCTTTTTCAAAGTTTCTCTTTAACTTCTTTTTAACCCTTTGGTGAACAGACATCACTGAGTGGGCTTTCCATGAAGTGAATCTGATATTGTTTGTGTTTATGATTTGTTCGCAGTGTATTTACCCTGAGAATTACACAGAGGTGGTTACAATCGCTGCAGTAATTATCATGAAAATGGAACATATCCACAGATTATTTACAGATACATTAAAGTTATAATTGCAACATGGTTATTTAAAATTCAACATTGTCATGACTCCCAGGAAATTAAGCCCACTATTCCCAGAGTTGGCCCAATTGGGAAAGATTGCATTAAACATTCCAATCAACTCCTGACCAATGAACTCAGGGTAAATGTAAACACAAACCAGGTTACTGAACTGATCAAGATAAACTTAAACATATTGCAACTTGTTTGTTTTAACCAAAGACAGAATGGAAACACAATTTCTGTTTGAATTTATCCTGTCCCATAAGAAGGCAGTCACACAAGATAGGCAAAACATTTGAGCTATAGGGAGAGGCTGAATAGATTGGGGCTATTTTACCTGAAACATCAGAGGCTGAGGGGTGACCTTTGGAAGTTTATAAAATCACGAGGGGTGTGAACCGGGTGATCAGCCAAACTCTTTTTACAGCATAGGAGAGTTCAAAAGGATACAAGTTCAAGGTGAGACGTAAAAAAAATTAAAAGAAACCATGTGGTTCATGTATTGAATGAACTGCCAGAGCAAGTGATGGAGGCAGGTACAATTGCACCATTTTAAAAGTGTCTGGATGGGTATATAAATAGGAAGGTACACCTATCACAAAGATTTACAGGGATATGGGCCAAATGCTGGCAAATGCAACAAGATTAATTTTGGGTAGCTGGTTGACATGGACAAGTTGAATCAAAGGGTCTATTTCTGTGCTTTATCTCTCCATGACTCTATAACTCTAAGACATGGCTATTAAGGGCAGAAAAGGGAGAAAACAAAAATCAGGGAAACTCATCTGATGCACCATGCAGAAATACATATATTTGACAAGTTCCTACCTTTTTCTTCATTGTATTTCCCTTTTGCTTAGAGTCATAGAGTCATAGAGATGTACAGCATGGAAGCAGACTCTTCGGTCCAACCTGTCCATGCTGACCAGATATCCCAACCCAATGTAGTCCCACCTGCCAGCACCCGGCCCATATTCCTCTAAACCCTTCCTATGCATATACCCATCCAAATGCCTCTTGAATGTTGCAATTCTACCAGCCTCCACCACTTCCTCTGGTGCAGCTCATTCCATACACGTACCACCCTCTGGTCTCTTTTATATCTTTCCCCTCTCACCCTAAACCTATGCCCTCAAGTTCTGGACTCCCCGATCCCAGGGAAAAGACTTTGCCTATTTACCCTACCCATGCCCCTCATGATTTTATAAACCTCAATAAGGTCACCCCTCAGCCTCCGACAATCCAGGGAAAACAGCCCCAGCCTGTTCAGTCTCTCCCGATAGCTCAAATTCTCCAACCCAGGCAACATCCTTGTAAATTTTTTCTGAAGCCTTTCAGGTTTCACAACATCTTTCCGATAGGAAGGAGACCAGAACTGCAATATTCCAACAGTGGCCTAACCAATGTCCTATACAGCTGCAACATGACCTCCCAACACCTGTACTCAATACTCTGACCAATAAAATAAAGCATACCAAATGCCTTCTTCACTATCCTATCTACCTGCAACTCCACTTTCAAGGAGCTATGAATCTGCACTCCAAGGTCTCTTTGTTCAGCATCACTCCCTAGGAACCTTACCATTAAGTGTATAAGTCCTGCTAAGATTTGCTTTCCCAAAATGCAGCACCTCGCATTTATCTGAATTAAACTCCATCTGCCACTTCTCAGCCCATTGGTTCACCTGGTCAATATCCTGTTGTAATCTGAGGTAACCCTCTTCGCTGTCCACTACACTTCCAATTTTGGTGTCATCTGCAAACTTATTAACTGTACCTCTTATGCTCACATCCAAATCATTTATGTAAATGACAAAAAGCAGAGGACTCAGCACTGATCCTTGTGGCACTCTACTGGTCACTAGCCTCCAGTCTGAAAAACAACCCTCCACCACCACCCTCTGGCTTCTACCTTTGAGCCAATTCTGTATCCAAATGGTTCATCCTTCCTGTATTCCGTGAGATCTAACCTTGCTAATCAGTCTCCCATGGGGAACCTTGTTGAACGCCTTACTGAAGTCAACATAGATCACATCTACAGCTCTGCCCTCGTCAATGCACTTTGTTACTTCTTCAAAAAACTCAATCAAGTTTGTGAGACATGATTTCCTACACACAAAGCCATGTTGACTATCCCTAATCAGTCCTTGCCTTTCCAAATACATGTACATCCTATCCCTCAGGATTCCCTCCAACAACTTGCCCACCACCATCAGGCTCACTTGTCTATAGTTCCCTGGCTTGTTCATACCACCCTTCTTAAACAGTGGCACCACATTAGCCAACCTTCCGGCACCTCACCACAATTACTTTCAGAAAGCTTTCAATATGGTTCCACTGTACAGAATAACAAGTAAAATGAACACACATGGATTTGGGATCCACGGATGGAGAATGGGTTGGCAAAGGAAAGAAAAAGTAGGAATGAACAAATCTTTCTCCAAATTGTAGACTCGTGGATGCTGCAGAGATCTGTGCTAGGACGCCAGGTATTCACAAATTGTTTCAATGATTTAGATGAGGGAACAAAATGTAATATCCCCAAGTTTGTTGATGACAAAAAGCTGGATCAGAGGATGAGCTGTGAGGAGGATGCAGAGAAGCCTCAATGTGAATTGGACGATTTGAGTGAATGGACAAGTGCATTGCAGATGCAGGATAATGTAGATAAATGTGAGGCTATCCAGGAAGGCAGATTGTTTGTCTGAAGGATTATAGATTGGGAAAAGGGAGAGGAGCAACGAGAGCAAGGTCTCCTTGAACACCAATTACTGAAAAGAAGACAAATGGTATGTTGGCTTTTATAACAAGAGGATGTGAGTATTGGAGCAGGAATGTCTTGCTGCAGCTATACCGGACCTTTGTAAGACCATACGTGGAATATTGTGCACAGTTTTGGAGCAATACTCCTCCTGATTCCCCAGAGCCTGACCATCATCAACAAGACACAAGTCAGAAGTGCGATGGAATGCTCCCCATTTGCCTGGATGATTGCAGCGCCAACAACAGTCAAGAAGATTCACACAATCCAGGAAAAAGCAGCCCATTTGATTGGTACTACAATCACAAACATCCACTTCCCCCATGGGTAAGTATTCTTTAGTTCAGAACTGTTCATCTCTGTGATGTCTGCCAGTATTTTCCCTGTTCAATGAAGACTCAACATTATTTCCAACTCACAGGGTGCTGCAGGAGACATGATTTTTAAAACCACAGCCATGCCAGCAGAACAGAATTTTTCTGTTTGAACCTACAGTCCCAAAAGGAAGGAAATTAAAAGATGTGGTATTTACAACTGACAGCACAAAGGGAATGGTGGCTGTAAATCCAGTGGCTGTCTGACAAAGTTCTGAGGGGAACATTGGGGTGTCACACCTGAAAAGGTGCCAGGGAACTACTGACAACAAAGAGAGAAATACAATTCAAAGCTCAGCAAGATCCCATGGTACAGAGAGAATGAGAGTGACTACTCATCTCAACAGAATGCCATTCAGGATTATGTCCTGAACTGCAGACATTTTGGAATTTACTCTTCCAGAACTATACTCAAAAGAAATTAACAGGCAACTGCTATCCCTGGTTTGTGAACGTTCATAGGTTGATGCACTGATGTGGAGTCTAGTCCTGCAAAAATCACAGCTTGGGAACAGTAATTAGACACCACTACACAACAGGTAAAGAAAATACTTCAACTCCATCGCTCTGAGTGCTGGAGGCCCAGCAACCCATTGACGCCACCATTTATCTGTTACCTGAAGAGGCAGGGAATAGAGACCGCATAGAGGCAAAAGGCTTTTAGTTTAGAAAAGCATCATTTGTTAATGCAATCTTGGTGAGCCAAAGGTTCCGTTCCTGTGCTGTACTGTTTTTTGTTTCTTTGTTTAAACTCCCATGAGGTTTCACCATTGACTTTTCAAAGGTGGGATGCTGAGGGGATGGGGAGGTGTTGCTGGTTAGCCCAGTTGACTGAGCACTGGTTTACAATTTACAGTATTATCAACAGTGTTGTTTCAATTCCCACAATAGCCGAGGTTATCAGGCAGCTCCCATTTCTATAGCCTCTCCCCTGACATGAGATATAGTCACCCTCAAGTTAAACACCCATCAGAAGTCGCCCTCCCTCTCCTTGTCTCTAATGAGAGCAGCTTCTGGAACTATGGCCCTCTGGGAATAGGATGACTTTACATTGACCTTACTTTGCACCAAACCCAGAGGCTGATCCAGATATCTTCTTAATTATTACCATCCCTGTGTCTGTCTTTCACAAGCTTTTCCCCTGGTTAGTTGCTAATGAAGAAACCCAGATTAATTTGGATTCCTTTCAAATAAAAATGCGTTTGAGCTGAGGAAAGATATCCGTGAGGTAAGGCCGCCTTTTAAAATTAATCTTGCTGTGACCAACCAAGAGAGGAGATGAATTAGGAAGAGGTGTCAGTTCATCCTTTCTCACTTGGGACCACTACCATTTGGAGCTATCACACTGGTAATCAGAACCAGGTGGGCTCCAGTCCAAACATAATGTAAACTGTGCAAGCTGCACTGAAGGATAAACAGGTGAATGCAGGACCAAACCCTCCGTAGAGGATTAAAACGTGGGAATGGAATGCAGATCATGTAGGAAATTGGTGAAAATAGACATGGCAGTAATTTAAAGGCTTGATGGGCTGAGTGGTCTACTCTTGTTCCTTGTTTGTCTGTCTGTTTGCATGTCAGTATGTTCATCTGTATATAGAAACCACAATGTTTACACATTTATTCCCCTTTGCTCATTGTGGCTGTTTGACATCCTGCGTATTTAATCCTATCCATGTTTAATTCAATAAATTCTATCAGGTCAAAATGTGAAGCTGTTGCCCGAAATGTGTAATTATTTCCTTTTGAGCACCAGCAGACTTCCCTCTCCAACTCTCAAGCTGCCTGCAATGGGGTCAGCTTTCTGCTGTGTCTGTTCCTATGTGACCCTCGATGCTGTCAGTTATCACCGGTCTCTCAGCCCTACATCAATATCAGAGTCACTGTTTGAGATAACGTCGGTCCAACACAACACAATGAACTATTCAGCCAACAGGCCTCCTGGGAATTCAGTGATAAGGCAAGAATTTAAAAAGAGCAGCAACCACCTGCCCACAATCCGATGATTTTCACCTCTCTTCCACGTATCAGATGACAGTCCGCTTGTTTCATGTCAGAAGTGTTGCCCAAAGTCAGTTTGCTTCCAATTGTTCTCAGCATTTCCTCTCAATATGCTATTTCACAAATGGGCTGACTCTCATCAGAGAACACATTCAAGACCCCCCTCAGTCCTGCCACTAAGGTATGGCCGTCTTAGTCTGACCAGACCATAGGACTGCTCCTTCACTGGAAAGAGAGAGGGAGGTATAGAGAGAGAAAGAGAGAGAGAGAGAGACTAGTGGGGGTTTAACCTGAGGTTCACCCTGCCTCAGGCAAGGAAACAGGAAACAAGACAGGGAAATTGAGAGAAACAACACTTCAGCTTTTTGACAGAACAGGCTTCCTGTACATCAGAGGGAGAGAGAATTCTGCCCATCCACTCACAAAGACATTCACCTGCATTTTGAGGAGAATCGATTGGATACATTAAATGCTGTGTTATTTCCCTACCATGCACCTTTCTGACTGTGGTTCAGATCTGATCGGGCTGCCCAGGCAGTCTATCCAAAAATACCAGCACTCAGGGCAGTGCTGAGGGTATGTGTCACTGTCAGAGGCATAGCCTTTCTGAGGCAATATTTCCCCAGGCCAGGGCTGTCCTTTCAGGTGGTCAGAGTAGATCTCCAGCTGGAACTATGTTGAAGAAAGGCAAGAGAGATCGCCCTAGTATCCTGACCAATACTGACTTTCAATCAACACTGTGTCTTTTTTGTCGGTGGGACATGACAGTTTGCCTGTATTCCTGATGAAGGGCTTTTGCCTGAAACGTCGATTTTTCTGCTCCTTGGATGCTGCCTGACCTGCTGTGCTTTTCCAACACCACTCTAATCATGAAAGTTTTTATAACATCTGCATCATTCCTTGCAAGACAGCAGTGACTACACTTTCAAATATATCCTTCATTAATTATAAGATGCCATGACATTGATGAGAATGGGAAATGTGTAATCTGAATACACGTTCCTTTTTGCTTCGCGTCTTATTGAAGGTATGAAAGAGGTATATTGACTGTCTGCTCTCTCCATGGGTGTGTTTCAGAATGCCCCAGCTCTGTAGTTTCCAGGAAGTTTCAAGACTCTAAAACAGAGCAATCAGTTTCCACTGATGCCGAACAAACTGATGGGAGTCAGTGAGTCAGTGAGTCACTGGCTCATTACAACAAACTGAGTTTGCAAAGATTGAATTATATTCCATTTTGTTGAAAGGACAGGCAGCTTTGCTTTGTTACTTTCTGTGTTAGTTCCTGTGCAACAACTGCTCCAACACTTACTCTGTGAAGCTGAAACCTCTGAGATGACTGCGTAAGCCTGCCTTCACACTTACTTTCTTTGTCAGGATCCCTATTTGCTGGTTTGTATTTCCTCTACAGTTCAGTGTGACTAGTTCTGACCCAAGTCAGAAAGAAAGTCTTCCACTTCCACTTTGACACATTGTACACTGAAATATCACACAGCGTGGATAAACCGCATCGTCATTTCATATCATAGGCATCCAAAATGCTCCATATTATTCTCCTTGTGACCACGTTGACTTCCTCTGCTGAAGCTGGTGAGTTTGGGTTCTGTTTGATTTGACCTCAGTGAGAGTTGCCCTGGTTTGTGTTACTGATAGTGTCTCGTGTTCAGGTATTCTGTGTCTTGGAGGGCCTCAGGCCTATTGTTAAATGCCAAATCGTCAATTCTTTGTGATCTGTGTTTCAGCTTCTGCTTCATTGTGTGTATTTCTGACAGGCGAGACATTGTTCATTGAGATTTCAGGAATGGAATTGTTTCTTTCCATGCTTTGTGCTGGGTGCGCTGGGACAAGCTTAATCAACAAAATGAGCCTGGACATTTGTAAAAGAGGGAATAAATCATGAGGGTAGACATAGAGAAGCTGTTTTCACTGGAAGGTCAGTCTAGAAGAAAAAAAAGTGAGAATGAAAAGAAAGAATTCAAACAGATCAAATGAATATCTTGTGAGGAATGTGTTTCCATGGGGAGTGGCGAGACTGTGGAACTGACTGTTAAAGCTGGTGTGGATTGTCCTGATCACCACATGTCACTGACCTTTCAATAAATATCGCTCGTGTGGCCTCCTTTGTAATTGATTGTGATGCAAGTACAAGTTACTGAACCGAAGAAAAACTGCTGAAGGCTGCAACACAAAGGGACGTGGGGAGGGGGGGCGGGGGGAGCTTGTGCACAAACGCAGAAAGTTAACATGCAGCGGCAGCAGGTAATCAGGAATTATAATAGGGTGTTGTCCTTATTTAGAGAATGAAGTAGTAGGAAAATTTTATTTTAACTATACAAGCTGCTGGTGAGATCACATCCAATGTATTGGCAGCAGTTTTAGTTCCTTATTTAAGAAAATATATCATTTCATTGGAAGCAGTTCAAAGAAAGTTAACTTGGTTGATCCCTGATATGAGCGGATTGTCTTCTGAGCAAAGGTTAAACAGTTGTGACTCACTAGAATTTCGAAAAATGAGAGGTGATCTCATTGAAACATATAGCATTTTTAAGCGGATTGTCAGGGTAGATGCTGACAGGATGTTTCCCTTCATGGGAGAGTTTAGGACGAGAGGATATAATCTCAGAATAAAGGAACTTCAGTTTAAGACAGAGATGAGGAAAACTTTCTTCTATCACAAAGTTGGAGATTCTTTGGAACTCCTTGCTACAGAGAGCTGTTGGGGCAGAGTCCTTGTGTATATTTAAGGTTGAGAATAAGGCGAATCACGGGTTATTGGGAAAGGGCAGGAAATTGGATGTGAGGATTATAGAACATAGAACATAGAAGAATACAACGCAGTACAGGCCCTTTGGCCCTCGATGTTGCGCCGATCCAAGCCCACCTAACCTACACTAGCCCACTATCCTCCATATGCCTATCCAATGCCCGCTAACAGCCCCAAGTGCCTCAGTCTTTCCTCATACGATTTTCCTTCCATACCAGGCAACATCCTGGTAAACCTCCTCTGCACCCGTTCCAGTGCCTCCACATCCTTCCTATAGTATGGCGACCAAAACTGCACACAATATTCCAGATGCTGCCGTACCAGAGTCTTATACAACTGCATCATGACCTCAGGACTCCGGAACTCAATTCCTCTACCAATAAAAGTCAGTACGGCATATGCCTTCTTCACCGCACTATTTACTATAACTTTGAAAGATCTGTGTACATGGACACCAAGATCCTTCTGCTCATCCACACTACCAAGTATCCGTCCATTAGCCCAGTACCCCATCTTTTTGTTACTCTTATCAAAGTGAATCACCTCACACTTAGCTACATTGAACTCCATTTGCCACCTTTCTGCCCAGTTCTGCAGCTTATCTATATCCCGCTGTAACCTGCCACATCCTTCCTCACTGTCAACAACTCCTCCAACTTTCGTATCATCCGCAAACTTGCTCACCCAACCTTCTAGCCCCTCCTCCAGATCATTTATAAAAATGACAAACAGCAATGGTCCCAAAACAGATCCTTGCGGAACACCGCTAGTAACTGCACTCCAACATGAACCTTTACCATCAACTACTACCCTCTGTCTTCTTCCAGCCAGCCAATTCCTAATCCAAACCTCCAATTCACCCTCAATGCCATACCTCCATATTTTTTGAAGTAGCCTACCATGGGGATCGTTATTGGATCAACCATGATCCCATGGAATGGTGGTGCAATTTCAAGGGGCCGAATAGCCTCCTCCTGCTCCTATATCATCTGGTCTTACAGCCTTAAAGCAGACTGGCAGTCAAACTTCTTGTGGAAAACAGTTAAAGGTTATTTTGTTGAAATAATATTATAAATGAAGTTTCCTCTGTGATAAAGAGAAGAGTTTTGAATGAGAAATTACAGATAATAACAGAAAGCAATTTCAAATTGGGCAATAGTTAAGTGTCATGCTCAGAACACACCACGGCAACAGCAGAATGTTTTAGCAAATGCTCTATTGTTGTTCTAAACAGGAGTAAGATATAAATCAGAAAATTAGAATCTTATTGAGCAAACATCTAAATTGAGGCTGGAAGAGTTAAGTGAATGAGGGAACATTATTGAAGGGATGTAGGAGTTAGATGGATAATGATGCATTGATGTCTTTACAAACATGGTGGGAAGGACCAATATGGACTGAGGAATTCTGAGGAAAGCTCATTTGACCCAAAACATTAACTCTGATTTCTCTCCACAGACACTGCAAGACCTGCTGAGCTCTTCCAGCAATTTCTGTTTTTTTTTTGTTACCAATATGGACTGGTAGAGTTAAAGGTCATCCTTTTTTGTAACTTTTGTGCAATTTTCCTTTGTCAGGACCTGGAATGAGAAATCAGAGGGAAAGCTCATATGACAAATTATAACATGGGAATTCGAGAAGGGCATTGGAACGAAATGAGAACTCTCTGTGTGAGAGATGGATTGAGAAGCATTGTGCTTTTGAGAGTCAATAATCCTAAGAAAAGCCGAACTGTTTGAAATGAAACTCAGCTGAATTACTCTTACAAAACTGTGTATGTGTCTACTTTAAAACCGAACAAAACTTGGCAATGTATTCTCAGCATAAAGAGACGTCAAAATTAACCTTACAGTATGGAAAGAACAAGAGTTAGAAGCATGTCATGGTCATTTCAAAAACACAAACCAGAAAGTAAAAACAATTCCATTAGTTTACATATTGCAGTCAGAAATTCATAGTTAAAATTCCTAGATTTATGTTATCAACTCAAAATGTTAAAGTGCATGAAAATGTTGAGCAGTGATAATGAAAAGTATAAGTCATTACTGATACCACATCTGGAGTATTGCAGGCAATTTCAGTCTCTTATTTGAGGATGGATGTAGTTGAATTGGAGGCAGATCAGAGAAGGTTCATGAGATTGATTCCAGAGATGAAATGCTTGCCTTATAAAGACAGATTGAGCAATTTAGGTTGATACCCTCTGGAGTTCAGTAGAATGACAGGAGATCTAATGGGTGTATATAAAGTACTGAAAGGGATTGGCAAAGGAGACTCAAGGCAGATGGGTCCCCTTGTGAGGCAATCTCAAATTAAAGATCATTGTTTTTGGTTAAGGGGTGGCAGATTTAAAACAGAGATGATGGGAAATTATTTCCTCAAAGTGTCATGAATGTGTGAGATCACTGCTCCAGAGTATGGTGGACGTTGGGACAGTGAGCAAATTGAAGGAGGAGATGGACAGATTTTTAATTACCAATGGGTGGAAAAGTTATGGAGCCTGGGCAGTAAAGTGGAGTTAACTCCGAGATGAGATCAGCCATGATGGTTTTAACTGATACAGCAGGCACAGGGGCTGAATGGCCTCTTCTTGCTCCTAGATTTTATGTTATTTCATCTGCACCATTACAATTTTGCAATTCTGCAAGTCTGAGAGGGAGGATGTAAATGCTGGAGACAAGATATCTCATTTCTGAGGATCTTTTCCTTCATCAGAAAATGAACTTTAACACATATTTTTGAAACTTGCTGGAATACCCCCACCCTCCCACCACCACCACCCCACTTGCTTGAATGGTTACAGCTTCTACTGCACTCAGGTACCTTGACACCATTCAGGAGAAAGCAGCAAACATGATTGACTTCAGACAGAGCTTTCATTAGATAGGGTCATTATCGAGGGCCAGTTGATACTGTGGGTTGATCAGACAGTACCGAGGGTGTAGTGAGATGGAGGAATAGAATTATATCTTTTTCATCTTATTTAAATTACACTACAAGATATAAGATAGAAGACAAACTGGGGTTATTTTCCTCAGAGCAGAGGAGATTGAGAAGTTACAGGGAGAAGTAAGAGGGGCAGAGAAAGTTTAGACTGAAATTGATGTTTCCCTGTGACAGAGGGATGAATGACCAGGGACATAGGTTTCAAGTTAGGTGCAGAAAGTTTAGACGAGATTTAGGGAAATATGGAATCACCCAGAGGGTGGTGGGTCTCTGGAACCCACTGCCTGTTAGGGTGGGAGAGGCAAAAATCCTCAGCATATTGAATAATTGTTTGTATGTGCACTTGTGATGCCAAGACATGCAATGCTGTGGTCCATGTTGGGGAAAGTGGGATTATCATTGTGAGAAAATTGTTTTTGACTGGTGTGGATGGCATGGGTTGAAGGCCCTTTTTCTGTTCTGTTGATCCTTATGTCTCAATGACTCTAAGACATAAATTCATGGTTATTTGCTCTTTTTTTAGTTCTTGCTCTTCCATCCACAAAAGATTGATGATGTCTAAATGAGATTTCTTTCCCCTAACAGCAAAGAGACCAGTTCTGCTCCAGTCTCCAGCAGTACACAGTGTGATACAGGGTAGCTCTGTCAGATTCCAGTGTAGCATGGAGAATGCCAATGTCAGCAAACTCATTGTTACTTGGTTCAAGCAAGGATCCAAAAGACAGGAGCTGCTAACATCTGATTCACACGACAATGTCCACCGTAACCCAGGAGTGACAGCACGCTTCCAACCTTTCAGGGATGTCTCCAATAACAGCTACATCCTGAACATCACAAATGTACAACTCAATGACAATGCTGTCTATGTTTGTAGTGTGCAGGGATCGATCTACGGGGCAGGAACCCAGCTGAATGTAACCAGTAAGTAAATATTCGATCCCACTCGCAGGCTCACAGGGACAGCACTATCACAAGCACCAGACCAATCAGCAAGGGAAGGGTTTGGTGTGGGTTTGGTGGGGCTGGGGGAAGGTAACAGGAGGGGGAGATGGAAACCCCTACAAGTAGCCTCCTCACACTCTGGGGGTTTGTCAGAAGAGCAGAATTGCACCTGCTGCAGAAATGCTCAAGCTCTCTCCAACCTTGGTGGGTGGGAATACAATTCACAGTTTGGCTGAAGACTGCTCTTCGACAAAGAAAGGTGAACCGTTGTGTTGTATAAAACATAGCAAGACCTTCCACTTGGATGTGGAGGCTTCATGGAGGCACAGCCACTTATTTGTGAGGGATAGAGAAGAAGGGAAAGGTTTCCTCCAGGGAAATGGGAAGGAGTGGCTGGTGAGAGATGGCACAATGGTTCAGCAGGATTGCTAAGCACTGAGCCATGGTGCCTTGGGACGAATGGCCTCTTTCCACACTCTGGGGATGCTATTATTTTGAGGAATAAGTTGTATAACAAGACAATCAAGCATTTGACATGTGGTTTTAATGGGAATAAATTTGGTGTGACACTAACATAAAAAGGCCATTGTGGTGCAGTTGTAGTGTTGCGGCCTCTGAGACAGGAGGCCAGCATTCAAGTCCCACCTACACCTGAGGTTGTAGTAACATAGACAGCGAAGACTATGAGAATCTTTTCCTCACAATACACATGTTGAAGGAGGTATAAGTTTAAGGGGAGGAGTAAGTGGCTTAGAGGAGATCTAAGGATTTTTTTTTCCCCAAAGTGGATGATAGAAATATGGAAGGTTCTGCCTAAGAGCGGTGGGGTGGGGGGGAGAGGTATAGAGGCACATACTCTCACCACATTGAAGAAACTTCTGGATGGGCACTTCAAATGTCAGGGTACAGTCAGTGATGGACCAGGCACAGGTAAATGGGATTAGTGTAGTTTAGTGTTTATTGATCAGCATGGAGATGGTGGACCAAAGGGCCTTTTTAAGACCAGAAGATCATAAGACATAGGAGCAGAAATTAGGCCATTGAGTCTTCTCTACATTCAATTGTGGCCGATAAGTTTCTCAATCCCATTCTTCTGCTTTCTTCCCGTAACGCTTGATTCCCTTGAAAATGAAGAACTTATCTATCTCTGTCTTAAATATACTCAATGACCTGGCCTCCACAGCTTTCTATGGCAATGAATTCCATCGATTCACCACTCTGTGGCTGCAAACATTTCTCCTTACCTCCATTCTAAAAGGAGTTCCCTTTACTCTAAGACTGTGCCCTCAGATCCTAATCTCTCTGACCAATGGAAACATGTTCCCACATCTACTCTGTCCATGCCATTCGGTATTCTGTACGTTTCAATTAGATCCCACCTCATCCTTCTAAACTTCATTGAGTATAAACCCAGAGTACTCAAAAGTTATGTTAAGCTTTTGATTCCTGGAATATTTTTGTGAATCTTCTCTGAACACGCTCCAAGGCCTGTACTTCCTTCCTTAGATATGGGGCCCAAAACTGCACACAATATTCCAAATGTGGTCTGACCAGAGCCCTATAGAGCCTCAGAAGTACATCCTGCTTTTATATTCTATGCTGCATGACTATATGATCTTCCTAACCGCATATGTACATTGCCATTTCCGACGAGTGTCTGTCACATTAAGGGAGGCGTCACTGCTTGCTCAGACATGACTGTCGACCAGAATAACTGCCAGGGGCCAGCATCAAAAGGAAGGCTGACCATTGGCTGCTGGAGCACCTGCAGAGAGAAATTAGTGTTTTCCAAGACACTGGGTGCTTACATCTGTCCCTCGTGGGGAAATGGAAGATTTTCCACCTTAGGAGCAAAGGAAATGCCAATGTGCTGATAAAAGTCCTTATGAGATCGAGTATAGAGGGACCACTGGTGAAGGTTTACTCAGAGACTGGACTTGGAATGGGTCTGCTCAGAGTTCAGCTCCTTTCAAGCTGCATTGACCAAGGGTTCAGCTGGGAGCAAAATATACACCTCAATAGAGAAAAAAGCAGCACAGAAAGACTAGAGCAAGGCTGAAACAAACAATTGGTGGAGATGTTTTCCAAGAGGTATATGGTTAGTTTATTAATCCAGAGATATTGGCAATGTCCTGGGGACATGGGTATGAATCCCACCACAGAAGATGCTGGCATTTGAACTCAATAAAAATCTCAAATTGAGAATTGAATGATGACAATAAAACTGTTGTTTACTGTCAGAAAGAACCCATCTGGTTCATTTATGTCCCTTTGGGAAGGAAGATTATCGACCATAAGATATATGAGCAGAATTAGGCCATTTGGCCTATCGAGTTTGCTCCACCATTGCTGTCCTCACCTGATCTGGCCTACATATGACTCCAGACTCACAGCAATGTGGATTACTTTCAACTGCCCTCTGGGTAATTGGGGAAGGGCAATAAATGCTTGCCCTGTAGGTTTTAAATGCAGATTAGGGTGAAAAGAAAGAGAAGGTATATGACTGGAACAGAGTCAGCCAGGTGGACCTCAGAATTCTCTGATTGGGACTGTTAATCTGGTCCAACCAGGGAGTTCATGCTGGCAGATAGAAACAGGAGTGCCGGGGTTGTGTTCACTCTGCAAGCTGGCTCTAAGGGAGCTGGATCAGTGTCAAATATGATAGACATGTAAATAAAGGGTGACTTGTTGACAGGATATCACCTCTGTAGAGTTATTTCACAGGGAATGTGAGCATCTTTTGTCAAAATCTTTGTGATTTCATATTGATGATTTAATGGAATCTTCAACAGAGAAAAAGGGAACAGATTGCTCAGGATGCATCTTCGTGATGGGAGATGTTAGGATTGTGGGGAATAGGGACTGTCAAATTTTAACTGCATTTACTAACTTCCTTTCAGTACAGATGCACCTCCCCATTTCTTTCCAAGTTTATTTCTTTACTTGTGTGAATTTTGATGATATACATTTTGATGGTATCTTTCAGATCAGTAGATTACAAACGTCAACACTCTTTTAACCATCAAGAAAATCTTGTAAAGTGATTCAGACAGTGTGGAAACAGGCCATTCAGCCCTTTGGGTCTGCACTGGCCCTCTGAAGAACATCCCACCCAAACCCAGACCCTCCCACCTTATCCCTCCATTGATGTGAATGATCGAGAAGGGAGTTAGAAGGTAGACATTGATCACCCCATCCTCACCTATAGAGCCGAAAGAGAGTTGGTTGTAATTGTTGGAGGCAGTCATCTTGGGTCCAGGAGACCTCTGTGTGAGTTCCTCAGGGTAGTGTCCGAGGGCCAACTATCTTCAACTGATTTATCTTCCTTCGAGCATAAAGTCAGACATCCCAGAAGTCAATAAAGAAAAGGTCAGGATTGGGTTCATTCTTTTTCCTGTGGTTGATCTGTTTCTCTGTTTGCAGCTCCTGCAGTGGGAATGAACAGAGAGCTGTGGATTGTCTGGATCACTGTGGGGGCTGTACTGGGAGCTATTGTCATCGCTGGAGCCGCTGTTCTCTTCTGTATCAGACGCACTCGGTGTCAGAAACTGTCATCCTGTAGGTGGAAATCAATCTTTCACTGAAAAGGCCACTTGGGGAGAAGTTTGTCTCATTATTGAAGGTGGAGGAAGAGGCGGGGAAGAGAAATGTTGGAAGCATCAGAGGCAGCCTCTGTGAAGAAAGAAAGAGAGATCAAGTTGCTTTTTTCATCAAAAATGCAAGATTTTAGAGATGGAGAGTTGTTCACAGAAGTACACAACCAAAGGAAAGGGCTAATGCTGTCTCATGTCTGAAAGTCCAATTGCATTTCTGATTTTATTTTAGAATTCCCGTATCTGCAGCACTTTAACATTCAGTCCCTCCACCACTGACCCTCAGTCACAGCAGTGAGTATTATCTTTAAGAAATTCAACAAAGACCTTCAGATGGCACATTCCAAACACAAGGCCACTTCCATCTAGAAGGACGAGGGCAGTAAACATATTGAAATACCACCTGCTATAAGTTCCCGTCCAAGCCACTCACCAACCCAACATGGAAATAAATCCTAGAATTCCTTCCCGAAGGGCATTGTGGGTCAACTTACAGTTCAGGGATGGCAGCAGTTTAAGAAATTCTCTCTCTGGTCACCCTTTTGTCTTTGATGTATTTGTGGAATCCCTTTAGATTCTCCTTAATTGTATTTTCCGAAACTATCTCATGTCTCCTTTTTGCCCTCCTGACTTCACTCTTAAGAATACTCGACTGCCTTTATTCTCTTTTAGATATTCACTCAATCACTGTTGTTTATTCCTGACATATGCTTCCTTCTTATTCTTAACGAAAATGTCAATTTCTTGAGTCACTCAGCATTCCCTAGACTTCCCAGCTTTGCCCTTCAGCAGGAACATACTGTCTCTGGACTCCCATCATTTCATTTTTGAAAGCTGTACATTTTCCAGCCATCCCTTTACCTGCGAATACTGCCCGAATCAACTTTTGAAACTTCTGGCTTAATACTGTCAAGATTGGTATGCCTCCAATTTAACTTTTAGATCCAGTCAATCCTTTTCCAATATTATTTTAAAACAAATAGAATTACGGTTGCTAGTCTCAAAGTGTTCTCCCACTGACACCTCAGTCACCTACTCTGCCTTATTTCCCAAGAGCAGGTCAATTTTTTTGCCTTGTCTAGTAGGTACACCCACATACTGAATCAGAATTTTTATTTTTGCGTTTACTTAACAAATTGCTCTCCATCCAAACCCTTAACACATTGGCAGTCCAGTCTATGTTTAAAATCCCCTACCATAACCACACTATTATTCTTGCAGATAACTGTGATCTCTGTACAAATGTGATTCTCAATTCCATGCTGACTCTATATTATAATTCTAATAAGTTAATCATCCCTTTCTTGTTTCTCTGTTCCACTCAAATAACTTCCCAGGAATGTCCTCTCTACATGCAGCTGTAATGTTATCCCTAATCAAAAATGTCACTGCTTCTCTTCTCTTGCCCCCTTCCTATCCTTCCAGTAAGATCTAAACCCTGGAACATTAAGCAGCCTGTCCTGTCCAACCTTGAGCCACATCGCTGTAATTGCTGTAATATCCCAGTCCCATGTTTCCAACCATGCCCTGAGTTCATCTACTTTACTTGTTCGGCCTCTTGCAGTTTAATTTATCAGTCCTACCTTGGTCTCTGCTTTGTTCCTGCCTGTCCTGACCGTTTGACTCATTCCTTTTCCCAACTATACTAGTCTCAGACTGATCTCTTTTCTCATTATCTCCTGAGGTCCCACCCTACCCCCTTACAAGTTTAAATGCATTAGCAAATCTCCCTGCCAGTATATTAGTCCCCTTCCAATTTAGGTGCAATCTAATCTTCTTATACAGGTCACTTCTACCCAGAAGAGATTCCAGTGATCCAAAGATATGAATCTTGTTCCCCTGCACCAATGTAGAATTAATTTACAGAGGAAGAGGTGAATGTGGGTACAGTTACATCAATTAAAAGACATTTAGATAAGTACATGAATGAGAAATTTTTGGAGAGATATGGATCAAGTCGAACTAGTTTAATTTGGGATTAAGATGGGCATGGACTGCTTGGACTGAAGGGTGTGTTTCTGTGCTGCATGTCTCTATGACTATTTGAGTGCAACAGAGCTTGATGTTTCTGTCCTTTTGTCTATCCTCAGTCTTGGTGACCTTTTTTTCTCTTACAGCCTCAGCTACTCGTTCAGTTGATACTTTGCCAACCCTGGATTGTGAACCCACCCCTCTTTCTGGAAACACACAGGTTGGTTGGGTTGTTTTGTGCCAGGTGTTTTGCAGCTCATTCAGCTCGATGTTTCAGATGGGGCAGCAAAGCAATGCTCATGGTGTTCGTCACTCCGTGTGCCATCTGTGGACATTTCTGGAGGCCTTTTTTCTTGTCTTGCCCCGTGATTGAAGTGTGGTGTTCCTCATACTGTTTTGAACTGATTGTCTCCCCATAATGGAGGCAGACACTGTTATATGACTCTGAAAGAAGCAGTATTTGATCCGTGGGTATACATTCACTGTCATGTTGCAGTGTTGTGTTGAACTAGGAGAAAGTGAGGACTTCAGATGCTGGAGATCAGAGCTGAAAAATGTGTTGCTGGAAAAGCGCAGCAGGTCAGGCAGCATCCAAGGAGCAGGAGAATCGACGTTTCGGGCATAAGCCCTTCTTCAGGAA
>NC_057718.1:2968161-2987674 GCF_004010195.1 Chiloscyllium plagiosum | reverse complement strand
GTACGGGTGTCCCAGAGGTGTTCTCTGAAATGTTCTGCAAGTAGGTGGCCTGTCTCCCCAATGTAGAGGAGGCCACATCGGGTGCAGCGGATGCAGTAAATGATGTGAGTGGAGGTGCAGGTGAATTTGTGATGGATATGGAAGGATTCCATGGGGCCTTGGAGGGAAGTGAGGGGGGGAGGTGTGGGTGCAGGTTTTGCATTTCTTGCGATTGCAGGGGAAGGTGCAGGGAGTGGAGGTTAGGTTGGTGGGGGGTGTGGACCTGACGAGGGAGTCAGGGAGGGAGTGGTCTTTTCGGAACGCTGATAGGGGAGGGGAGGGAAATATATCCTTGGTGGTGGGGTCTGTTTGGAGGTGTGTTGAACTACAACATCACACTGTGTAGGCCACTGAGAAAATGGACAGCAGCAGGAAATGCACCCGATGGAGCTCTAGCACTTTTACCTAAAAGTGGGATGACTTCTGACTTGGGGATATCAAGTGGGATGGAGCAGGTGTGTAATCAAACCAAGAAATGTGATTGCTTTAAATCTGAAACAAAACCAGAAACTGTTGGAGGAACTCACATACCTGGTAGCAGCTGTGGAAAGACGAACAGAGTTAATATTTCAGGTCCAATGACCCTTTATCAGAGCTGATAAACTGCCCTCATAAAGGCTCACTGGACCCAAAATGTTCACTCTGCTTTCTTCCCACAGATGCTGCCACACCTGTGAGGTTATCCAACAGTGTCTGTTTTTGATCGAATAAGCAGAGTTGGGGAGTATTTTAAACATTCAAACATCATGTAGCCTTTGTTTTACAATGTTGGGAAGATAATCTCTGATGATAAACCAGGAGACCTGTCCACAACACAGAGTTCCAAGCAGTATATAGACTATTTTAATTGTGTTAAAATCACAATGCCACCTACAGAAGGACTGACATTATATACTGGAATATATATGTGTGTATATAGCTCTGTAAATGCCCCAAAACACACAGCCATTCACACCAAGAAAGGAAAGCAAAATAAACATCTCTCTCTCTCTGAAGAGGTTCACTTGAGAAAAAAAACAAACATTTCTGGCTAATATGGCTCATTGTTGAGGGTGTGGAATTTTTAAAAATCTATCCATGGAATGTGGGCATTGCTGACACGGCTGATAAAGAGTTGAGCTGATAAAAAGCACATCAGGTCAGACAGCATCAGAAGAAGAGTGGAGTGGATGTTTCCAGTTGTAACCTTTCATCAGTCCTGTTGCAGGGTTACAACCTGAAAATTAACTCCCCTCCTCTTCTGATTCTGTCTGACCTGCTGTGTTTTCTCCAGCTCCACTCTTTATCCACGTTGACTCTCTTGCATCTGCAGTTCTCACTATCTCCTAATTGCTGACAAGGCTGACAATCCTGAATGTCCAGGGAGTAACATTAGCTGTGCATCTGGAGTCAAATGAATGTCAGGCCAGGGAAAGTTAGCAGTTTCCTTCTCTAAAGGACTTAAGTGAACCATATAGGCTTCCCCCAAAAATCATTTCATTTCTGATTTGTATTGAATCCAAACACCCCCAGCTGTCATGAAGAGGATTTGAACTCAGGTCCCCAGAACATTACTTGGTTTTTGAATTAATGGTCTAGTGATATAACACAAGGCCATCACCTTCCCCCTCTAAAGTGCTCTGGCCTTTTGGTTTGTGTGGGTGGCTGTCTCCAAATCGAGGCAATTATTTATGGGATCTTTGTAACTCCCAGCTTGCTGAGGAAAGGCAGTACAGGTATTGAGAACTCCTCCAGTCACTCTCCAAGAGAACAATCAAGTTTCACAATGAAAGATTTTTCCTGAGAGCTGAGCTGAGAACTCCTTCCTTTCAGACAACTGAGCAGCAGCTACTCCAAACATTATCCAAAATACAACCACAACGTGACCCAGGGCACGGGATGGGGAGTATTGCCTACCATCAAAAAGTGTGGCATTCGCAAAATGCCTGGCTGAAAAGACTTGTGCTGTGTTTTTATTGATCTCCCTAAAATAAAACAATGCCCAATGCTATCTCAAGTTCACAAGAACTAATTCACAGGAACACCCCCCCTCCCCCCTCCCCCCCACCCTGTGGGAAAGGGCCTTTGGTCTTGTGTACCACGAAGAAGAGACAGCTTCAGGGAAATTGATTGGGGTTGAGTAAAGCAGGAAGCATGAAATCTCTCAGAGGGGCTACTGCAGCCCATCACCAAAAAGGACAAGTTTCAAAACAAAACCTTCCCTCAATAAGGAGTCAGCTGCTCCAGAAGTGGCTCTCCTTCCAAGCTCATTTCCTTGACTGAAGCCCCAGCACTCATACAGACCCTGCCCTGTGAAACTTGCCTGATATAGAAACCTTGAAGTTAGTAGTAGGGGTAGGCCATTCAGTATAACCATGGCTGATCATCCGACTCAGTCCCCGATCCCATTTTCTCCCCATACCCTTTGGTCCCTTTAGCCCTAAGAACTATATCTAACTTCTTTTTGAAAATATACAATGCTTTGGCCTGAATCATTTTTTGTGGCAGAGAATTCCATAGGCTCTCCAATCTCTGAATGAAGACATTTCTCTTCCTCTCTGTCCTAAATGGCCCACTGTTGATTCTTAAACTATGACCCCTGGTTCTAGATTCTGTCATCAGGAACATCCTTCATGTGTAGTCCTGGGGATTTTATAGATTTCTATGAGATTACCCCATCATTCTTCTGAACTCCAGTGAATATAATCCTAACCGATTCAGTAGCTCCTTCTACATCAGAACTGTCACTCCAGGAATCAGTCTGGTAAACCTTTCCTGCACTCCATCCTTAGCCACAACATCCTTCTTCAGATAAGGACACCAAAACTGCACTCAGTATTCCAGGTCTGGTCTTACCAGGGCTCTGTACAATTGCAGCAAAACACCCCTGTTCCTGTATTCAAATCCTCTCAACATCCCAGTTACCTTCTTCACCGCCTGCTGCTCCTACATGCTTTCTTTCAGTGTCTGGTTCACCAGGACCCTCAGGTCACATTGCACCTTCCTCTTTCCCAATCTGCCACCATTCTAATAATAATCTGTCTTCCTGTTTTTGCTACCAAAGGAGACGACCTCACTTGGATCTACATTTAAACTGTGTCTGTCATGTATTTGCCCATTTTCTTAGCTTGTCCAAATCACACTGAAGGCCCAATTTATTAACCTTTATTTTATTTGATTTATTTTAGCCTCATGTACATAAATACAGTAAAATAAGCTTTGTTTTGCGAGCAGTCCAAGTATATCATACCAAACAAGGGCATTCAAGTCATAGGGTGCTTAGGCAGAGCGAGACATACAAGGTTACGGCTGCACATGAGGTGCACAAAACAAGATCAACATTATTTGAAGTTAAAGGTTCCATTCAGCTGAGTAATAATGGCAGGGAAGAAATTAATCTTAAACTTGGTGAAGCATTTGTTCAAACTTCTGTTCCTCTCTGCAAACTATTTGTGTCCTTCTCATGATCTACCTTCCCAAATGTTTTAGTGTCGTCTGCAAATTTGGCTACAGTACATTTGCTTCCTTCCTCCCAGACACTAATACAGATTGTAAACAATTACAGTCCCCCAGCACTGACCCCTGTGGAAATCAATGGGCACAGATCTCCCCTTTATATTCGCTCACCATTCAATGCCTGTTTGCCAATTCTCTATACACGCCATTGTACTACTTCCAATGTGGTGAACTCTTATCTTATAACTTAACCTTTTGTGAGGTACCTTCTTGAATGTCTTCTGCAAGTCCAACACCTGAGATTCAATGAGAGGGAGATTAAAGTATCAAGTATTATGCTACTCAAAGTAACCTTCCTGATTTCGTTTTTTTGAAGGTTCTCGAGAAGCCTAAGAAATCAAGAACAACCCAACAAGTTGCCTGTAACTCCCCAAATGATGGAATCACAGTCATTTCAAACCCAAACCCAACATACTACAGCTTTGAGGCAAAATGTGGCAGCAATAGCCGAATGCAGAGGACTGAAGCAGTTCCAGGAAAATGCAGGCGTGACAGAGAAGTTGAAAAACAGCAACAGGAAGTCATGAAATGCGATACTGATGAAGAAATCTATGCAAATTACAGTCAGATTAACCATCATCCCAATAAAAAGGTGATTGATTTTTGTTGATACAGCTTTCTTCATGGCACTATGTTTCTTTTTCCCATGGAATCATGGGAGTGCACAGTAAAATAGGACAGAGTCAGCACAGCTTCACCAAGGGGGAGGTCATGCCTGACAAATCTGTTCGAATTGTTTGGGGAGGTAGTGAGCAAGTTGGACAATGGAGACCCTGTGGACATGATTTATTTGGATTTCCAGAAGGCCTTTGACAAGATGGCATAAAGGAGGCTGCTGAATAGAGTAAGAACCCACAGTGTTCAGGGTTGGATAGAGGATTCACCGACTGGCAGAAGGCAGAGAATGGGAACAAAGAGGACTTTTTCAGCATGGTAGTCAGGGACTAGTGGAGTTCCACAGGGGTCAGTGTTGGAACCACAATTATTCAAGTTATATGAGAAAGTGAGGACTGCAGATGCTGGCGATCAGAGCTGAAAATGTGTTGCTGGAAAAGCGCAGCCGGTCAGGCAGCATCCAAGAAGCAGGGGAATCGACGTTTCGGGCATGAGCCCTTCTTCAGGAATCTGAAGATTCCTGAAGAAGGGCACATGCCCAAAACGTCGATTCTCCTGCTCCTTGGATGCTGCCTGACCTGCTCGCTATTCAAGTTATATATTAACAATCTGGACAAAGGACCTAAGGGGATTGTTGTTCAGCTTGCAAATAACACAAAAATACGTGGAAGGACAGGTAGTGTTAAGGAGGCAGGAGGCTGTAGAATGACTTGGACAGGCTGGAAGAATGGGAAAAGACATGTAAAATGGAATATAATTTATGAAAGAGTGAGATTAAGCATTTTGGGAGGAGGAATATTTGTAAATCGGGAAAAAAACTTTGGAAATCCAAAGGACAAAGGAATATGGGAGGCCTAGTTAAGAATTCTCTGAACAGTTGGCAGCAAGGAAGGCAAATGCAATGTGAGCTCCCATTTCAAGAGAGCTAGAATACAAGAACAGAAATGTACTGTTCAGGTTATATAAGGCTCCGGTCAAACCACATGTGGAATATTGTAAGCAGTGTTGGATGCCATTTCAAAGGAAGGATGTTCTGGCCTGGGAGGTGCTCCAGAGGAGGTTTGCTGGGGATGATCCTGGGGATGAAAGGATTCTCATATGAGAAGCAGTTGAAGATTCTGAGTGTGTACTCGATGGAGTTTAGAAGGATGAGGAAGGATCTGATTAAAATTTACAGAATGCAGAGAGGCCTGGGAGAGTGGACGTGGAGAATATGTTTCCTCCACTAGGGGAGAGTAAGACCTAAGGGCACAGCTTCAGAGTGAAAAGACGACTTTTTAGAACTGAGATGAAGAGTAATTTTTTCACCCAGAGGGTGGTGAATCGATGGAACTTATTGTTGCAGAAGGCTATGGAGGCTAAGTCACTAAATGTATTTAAGATAGAGATAGACAGGCTGTTGAATCAAAGATTACAGGGGAAAAAAATGGGGTTTAGAAACATAGCAATCACAATCGAAAGGTAGAACAGACTTGATGGGCTGAATGGCCTAATTCTGCTCCTATATCTTATGGTTTTATAGTCAAGCCTAATTGGTCATTGTGTATCAGTACTGTCCTGTTGAAGTTGCACATTACTGCTCCATATTTTTCCATATCTAAGAGTAACTGCTTTACACAAGGTTTGTCAACACATTTTGGACATTCAAATGTGCATCATACTAATAGCAGCTCTCTTGTGCAGTTCTTCTGTTCTACTTTCAGAGTCAAGCTAGCTTGTGACCAATGTTAGAGTAATCTACCATCATATATTTAAGGCTGAGTTAGGTAGATTTTTAATCAGGGATGGAATCAAGGTTTCTGGGGAAAAGATAGGAAAGCGGACTGAGTATGATCAGATCAGCCATAATCTCATTGAATGGTGGAGCAGACTCAGAGAGACATAGCATTGTACAGCATAGATACAGGCTCATTGGCCCACTAACAAAACAACAAACAAAATACACTAATCCCATTTACCTGCACTTGGTCCATAGTCAACTGTGCCCTGAATTTGAAGTGCTCATCCAGAAGCTTCATCAATGTTGTGCCTGCAGCACCCTCTCAGGCAGCACCTTCCACATTTCTACCATCCTCTGGGGGAAAAAATATTTCCTCTGATCTCCTCTAAATCACTTACTCCTCTCTTTAAACCTATGATCTCTGGAACTGTAAACACCTCTGCCACGGGGATGATTTTCATGATCTATGCTACCTATACCTCTCATACTTCTGCATATCTCAATGGGCTGAATGGCCTACTTCTGCTCTTGTATCTTATGTTCTTGTTTCCTTATGTTATTCTTTCCTTATGGTCTTATTAACACCTTCATCCTTGTTACACCACAGTCATTATCAGCGCAATCATTTGGGCTCCCTTCATGCACAGCAGGACTCTGAATCTTACAAGTATCCATCATCTAATTCCAACCACTTATTCTTAAATTACAGGAATCCAGTGAACTTCAAGCAGAATCCAACGCAACATATGCGGTAATTATTTCATTGATCATGGTATTTCAAACCAACTCACTGATTGGGACCAAGATAGTAATTGTAACCAATGTAATGACTAAAACAATACAGTGCTTCATCAAATCTAACTCCTCTACCAAAGTGAAATGTTAATCTATTGCATTGACCTTTCATTTCAGAATTTTGATCCACGTTATTAATTCAGTGAACAAAAGGTACGTTGCTGTTAAACACTATCTGCTAAAAGTAAACTTTTATGTCTGAGTCACGGACTTCAATGATCTACTGCCAGTACTCTGAGAAATGCAGAGGGTTTCTGTTTGTTTAATGTGAAGTTGATGACTTGGAAAAATTATTTTGATAAGAAAACCTGGCAGGAGTTTTGAATGCAGCTTCCAGACCAGCATGTGTTGGTGGGGGCGAATGGCTGTTTGTGCATCATACATTGCATCCAATATGAAATGTAACCTTTCACTTGAAAAAATGACTTTCTCCGAATTGCAATGTCTGAGCTCTGTATGATCAGACTGAAACTCATTTCAAGCTGTGAATTCCTTAGTTTTCCATGGAAAATGGCTTCAATATCCCACATTAGGCATTTAATTATTGAACAACGTTACTCTAAAGAGACCCACTAATTTCAAAAGGATAGTCACTTGCTGAATAACTGGAGCGAAGTTGTTTGGAGTTATTATTGAGAGGGCAATAAATGTATGGAGCCGGAGATGTGTTGCTGGAAAAGCGCAGCAGGTCAGGCAGCATCCAGGGAACAGGAGAATCGACGTTTCGGGCATAAGCCCTTCTTCAGGAATGAGGAAAGTTTGTCCAGCAGGCTAAGATAAAAGGTAGGGAGGAGGGACTTGGGGGAGGGGCGTCGGAAATGTGATAGGTGGAAAGAGGTCAAGGTGTCTCAGTCAAATCCATCGAACTCAGCACCGCCTTCCTAACCTGCAATCTTCTTCCCCACCTCTCCCCCCGCACCCCAGTCTCGCCTATCACCCTCACCTTGACCTCTTTCCACCTATCACATTTCCGACGCCCCTCCCCCAAGTCCCTCCTCCCTACCTTTTATCTTAGCCTGCTGGACAAACTTTCCTCATTCCTGAAGAAGGGCTTATGCCCGAAACGTCGATTCTCCTGTTCCCTGGATGCTGCCTGACCTGCTGCGCTTTTCCAGCAACACATCTCCGGCTCTGATCTCCAGCATCTGCAGACCTCACTTTCTCCTCAATAAATGTATGGAACCCATTGCTGCAGAGCGCTGTAGAAACCAAGTCATTGAGTATATTAAAGATAGAGATAAATAGGTTCTTGATTGGTAACAGGATCAATAGTTACAAGGAGAGGCAGGAGAATCAGGTTGAGAAACATATCAGCCATGATCGAATGGCAGAGCAGACTCAATGGGCCGAATGACCCAATTATGTTCCTCTACCTTAGGGTGTTACAGTGCTGGACATGTGAAATATCAGGAAAATTAAGACCCCCCACCACCACCTCCCCACCCCCAAGCTATTATGAGCAGAAACCTCATTATCAAATGATTGACAATAACAGTTTCTGTTGCCATCTCATGGTAACACAACATACCCAAACTCCTCAGCCAATCATTGTACCCAGTGAGGATGCAGAATCAGCAGTGAATATTCCCCTCTCCTCTTGGGCTGCCATTTGTTGTCCATCACTCTTTAATTTTGAACTGAGGGTTTCACTTGACCATTTCAGAGGACAGTAAAGAGGCAATCACATTGCTGTGGGTCTGGAGTCACCTTTCAGCCAGATCAATTCAGGGCAGCAAATTTCCTTCACGAAAGGGCATTCAGGAATCCAGTGAACTTCAAGCAGATTCCAACGCAACATATGCGGTAATTATTTCATTGATCATGGTATTTCAAACCAACTCACTGATTGGGACCAAGATAGTAATTGTAACCAATTGTAACTTGATGGGTTTTTGTGATAATCTGGTAGTTTCATCAACTAAGCATGCAGTCACCATCGGCTGCTCTCTCATTAGAGAGATACAACTGGTGGGGGTTTAACTTTAGAGGGGAAAGGTTGAGAAGGTGTGTCCTTCACGGTAACCTCAGCCAGTGCAGTAACTAAACTCATGCTGTTCGTGTTAATCTGCATCAGAAACCAACTGAGATGGAAATGTGTTGCTGGAAAAGCGCAGCAGGTCAGGCAGCATCTAGGGAACAGGAGAATCGACGTTTCGGGCATTAGCCCTTCTTCAGGAATCAGGATTCCTGAAGAAGGGCTAATGCCCGAAACGTCGATTCTCCTGTTCCCTAGATGCTGCCTGACCTGCTGCGCTTTTCCAGCAACACATTTCCATCTCTGATCTCCAGCATCTGCAGACCTCACTTTCTCCATCAGAAACCAACTGTCCAGCCAACTGACACCCTAGAATTTTACAATATACATTACTGAGACCAGCACCGTCTAAACTGTAAATGAATTTAAATTCCCTCAGCTGCCATATTGAGATTTGAACCTATCACCTCCAACAAGACAAAGGGGTGTGGAGACCTGCTCTCCTGTAAGACAGCCTCCTCATCACCGATGATCAATCTTAAACACCAAGCCAACTTTGCCCATCAAATACTGGCCAGTGATTGGCTTTTATCAGCATGTACAGAGGTCACCTCAGGAGCTAGAGCTCCATGCCTCCTCAGGGTTGCTTTTAGCAGGAAATGTCCTGAATTCATTAGTGAAGTCCAGGAGCTGGAAGTGTTAGCTTTGTGAAATCATCCCTGTCAATAACCATATGACACCTGACTAATTACACCAAGAACTGTCTGATTTAACCTGAAGTTACCTGGCATGCACTGACTCTACTCTCATGTCTAACTTTGTTGAATAGGCATTAACAAATATTGAAGTGACTAATGTACCTTAAAAAGACAAACTTTCTACAAGATATCTTTCTGAAATTAAGCCTGAGAGCTTTGCTCTCTATATTCAGATACAGTTTCCTTTGAGTGAATGAATGGTTTATTTTGAAATATGGTTTGTCCTTCTCTCCTTCCAGGGAATACTCTATGGTTCTGCTGTGTGATAGGCACTGATTGCCTGAAATGGAAACATTTTCTGATTCAGAATGCTGAGGAGCCTCCCTCACTAGCAGCAGACAGAACCAAGCACAATGGATCAGAGGGACAGAGAGACAGGAAATAGATTGTATAGAGAAATTGGAGAGTGAAAACTGTGAATATTTACACCTTGTTTCCCAACACACAATGTTTCTGAACTGCATGAATGCTGAATTGGATTGGCTTCCAGCTGATATAGGACATGCCCATTGTGTAGTTGGCATAGTTTTCAAACCAGATGCTACTCAGTGTAAGCTTTGCGATGTATTACAAGCTACAGTGAGAGTCAGCATTGGCCTCAGTTCCTTCATGTCTAGTTCCTTATAGGCTCCTGTCTGAGATTAAAATGTTCTTTCAATTGTCTATTTATCAGCTGAGTGTGTGTGAGATGCCATGGCATGTCCGTCAGTTTGGCTATCAGCCAGTCACAGGGTTATTGTTACACTGGTGACTCCTGAATTAGTGCTGATTGAAAAACCAGATCAATAGACTGTCTCTGGACACAACTGCCATAAATACACACTTACAAAGCCAATGATTCCAGTATAATTCCCCACTATCAGAAGAAAGCAACAGTGGAAATACAACTCACAATGTTGAGAAACCACCATTGGTTATTCAAAGCTGAGAAAGTCTAAGCTCTCAGTTGTATGAACAGTCAAGAAAGAAAAATCTCATGTCTCAAAGAACCAGAACAAAAGGAGCAGTGAAGACAAAAGATTTGAATAGGAAGATACCTGTCTCTGAATGTTGATCAATCTAAAGTGATAGTGTTCAAGAGTAGTTGGAATCTTGTTTTCAGAATCATTCAAATTGTGTTTTATTTCAACAGTGCGGCTGTTTTCTTAATTTTTATTTCATTGATGTGCTTCTATTTTATTCTTAAAGGTAAATCTGCAGCACTGTGGACTGTAATTTCAGTAAAAGACTAACATGTTAAATAAACATCACAAAATAAAACTGATTAAAAAAGACTTGACCAGGAAGAGCATTAACTGAGATCAAAACAAGCAACAGGAGCTGACAATAAATTCAAGGCAATTACAAGGGTATAGCAATGTGATTAGCAAGATTGGATGATGGAAACAGTTTGAAAAGGTCAGGCATTGGAGATGCACTGTAACACATTTCAGGAGATATTTCAGAAATCTCAACAAATATATCTATTCAAAAATGAAGGATGTCAGAAGAGGTATATAATTCAACAAGAGAATAACTGTTGGTTTGAGAATGAAAGAAAAAAGCTGACAGTATAGGAAAGATTAGGTTGAACTTGAGTGCCCAATGCAGTTTGATTCTTATTTTATTTCTTGCTACACTTGTGTGTCTTGGTCATCCAGTTAGGAGGAGCATGCAGAGTGAGCCATTGACTGTGGGTGTGTCCTCCCATCCAGGCCAGACCACATCAGGGTGACCAGGGTTCCTTCACTGGAAGACATCTGAGAATTTCAGATGGGTTTCCAGGATGATTGATAACCTCATGCGGGACATTACTAATGCAAGCTGCTTCTTCCTGATTTCTAGAGCTTGTATCTTTAAGACAGAGTTACAGTCACAAGCTGCCATTTTGGAATGTTACCAGGTCAGGCAGCATCCAAGGAACAGGAGAATCGACGTTTCGGGCATAAGCCCTTCTTCAGGAACACATTTCCAGCAACACATTTTCAGCTCTGATCTCCAGCATCTGCAGTCCTCACTTTCTCCTGGAATGTTACCAGACCAATATCTTCTTACATGACTCCATGTGAGAAAAGATTTCCTGTGTTAAAGGCACGCTACAACAACAAGATATTGTTGTTTAATCTGGCTTGAGCCAATCCAAATATCAGCTTTTACATTCTGATCAAAGATACCTATCTAATGTTGCAGATAGAGACTGGCAAATGACATCATCAGCAATAAAGAACAACAGTTGCTGCCCTGCCCCTGGTTTGGGTGTGTTTTCTTCCTGTTTCTGTTTTTGTTGAATTTTTTTTAAGTGTCTGTTCAGTAGATATTTTACATTGGGTTGATTTTACTGATATAACCAATTGCTGAATAAAATTATAATTATCTGATTATTAAACTGTGTGTCTGTTTTAATCCCTGCCCTCCCTTCACTGTTTGATCATGCAGCATTGCCCTCTGAGAAGGATACTGCTTGTCACTGGTCCCTTGAGTGTTTTCTTTCTTCCTGGTGGTGGAACACAAATAAAGATTTACACATTTGTTGTTTTTCACAACCTCCCCCCTCACTTCCCTACAAGGAGTCATGAAGTAATATATTCACTGCAGTACTCCTAGCCTCTGACCTGCTCGTGTAACCACTGAGTTTATGTTGGTGAGTCCAGTTGAGTTTCTGGTCAATGGAAACTCCAAGGATATTGGTAATGGGAGATTCAGTGATGGTAATGCAATTGAATGCAAAGGGTAGTGGTTAGATTGTCTCTTATTGGAGATAGTCATTGCCTGGAATTTGTGTGGTGTGAATGTTATTGTCTGCCCAAGCATAGAGAATGTTCAGATCTTGTGGCATTGGAACATTGACTACAGAAGGGCTGGTGAGAAGCAACCAAGGAAGGTTCTGGAAGAAGTCAGCTCAATCAACATGACTGTGAGATGATATAGTCTTGGCTGCTCAGGAAGCATGTTTGCAGACTGAGTTTATCATGAGCCTGAGAGTGGTAAGATTTTGAAATTACAAGCAACTTACCTTTTGTAGGTGTAGCCTGCTGGGAATAGAGAGCAGGAGTGAGTGACCTGAGCTTGGTAATGAATGGGTAAGGGTGTGTGATCAGTTCTTGGATGATTCTCTGTAGTTGATAAGGTTAACAATGGCAGGAGAATCCATCCCAGTGGAATTGTGGAAACTCAGGGACACCTACAGTCTCCATGGAGATGACATATGCAGAAATTGTATTCAGCTGCAGCTTCTGGTTGTCATATAGAATCATAGAGCCATACAGCATGGAAACAGACTCATCGGTCCAACTTGTCCATGCCAGCTGGATGTCCTAAATTAATCTCATCTCATTTGCCAGCATTTGGCCCATATCCCTCTAAATGCTTCCTATTAGTGGGCGGCACGGTGGCACAGTGGTTAGCACTGCTGCCTCACAGCGCCAGAGACCCGGGTTCAGTTCCCGCCTCAGGCGACTGACTGTGTGGAGTCTGCACATTCTCCCCGTGTCTGCGTGGGTTTCCTCCGGGTGCTCCGGTTTCCTCCCACAGTTCCAAAGATGTGCAGGTCAGGTGAATTGGCCATGCTAAATTGTCCGTAGTGTTAGGTAAGGGGTAAATGTAGGGGTATGGGTGGTTTGCGCTTCGGCGGGTCGGTGTGGACTTGTTGGGCCGAAGGGCCTGTTTCCACACTGTAAAGTAATCTAATCTAATCTAATCTAATCATATACCATTCAAGATACCTTTTAGTGTCTTTGAGTCAGACAGCATAGAGACTGGTCCTTCATGCCAACCAGATGTTTCCATTTGTAGGAGAGACTAGGACAGCGTTAGAGTAAAGGGAAGAGTTTTTAGAACAAAGATAAGGAGAAACTTCTTCAGCTGGAGAATGGTGAATCTATGGAATTCATTTCCGCAAAGAGCTGTGGAGGCCAGCTTATTGAATATATTTAAGACTGAGGTAGATAGTTTCTTGAGTATCAAGGGTTACAGGGAGAAATCAGGAGAATGGGGTTGAGCAACTTATCAGCCAGACTTGATGGGTTGAATGGCAGAATCTTTGCTCCTATGTCTTATGGATGAACCCAAGCACATGACCAGGTAAGATTAAAATATTAAGGAAAACAGTCACTGAGCCAATCACACTGAGTGGCAGCAATGTCTGAGTGGAATTCTCATGAGACGATTAAACCAGAGACCCAGGCAACATTCTGGGGATGTTCCAACTTTAATGGTCAAACTGTCAATCATTATTTTTTCCCAACAATTTGATGAATGTCTCCAATTTAAGGCATGACTTGCCTCATCCTGGTGAAGCTCAACTCTGCCTGGAGCTGTCCATTGACCCAGAGCTGGCTGCTAACTGGGGAATCCACAGCCAGTGCTGAGGAAGGAAGGCAGGATGGGCTGGGACCTGGAGGGAACTTGCAATTCAAGCTGTTCCCCTGATGGAGAAAGTGAGGACTGCAGATGCTGGGGATCAGAGCTTAAAAATGTGTTGCTGGAAAAGCACAGCAGGTCAGGCAGCATCAAAGGAGAAGGAGAATCGACGTTTCGGGCATAAGCCCTTCTTCAGGAATGAGGAGGGTGTCCCAAGCAGGCTAAGATAAAAGGTAGGGAGGAGGGACTTGGGGGAGGGGCATTGGGAATGCGATAGGTGGAAGGAGGTTAAGGTGAGGGTGATAGGCCAGAGAGTGGGTGGGGGTGGAGAGGTCGGGAAGAAGATTGCAGGTCAAGAAGGCAGTGCTGAGTCTGAGGGTTGGGACTGAGAAAAGGTGGGGGGAGGGGAAATGAGGAAGCTGGAGAAATCTGCATTCATCTCTTGTGGTTGGAGGGTACCTAGGCGGAAGATGAGTCTCTTTTCCTCCTGGAGATGGAGGAGGCCAAGGACCTGCATGTCCTTGGCGGAATGGGAGGGGGAATTAAAGTGTTCAGCCACTGGGCGGTTGGGTTGGTTGGTGCAGGTATCCCAGAGGTGTTCTCTGAAACGTTCCGCAAGTAGGCGGCCTGTCTCCCCAATGTATAGGAGGCCACATCGGGTGCAGCGGATGCAGTAAATGATGTGTGTGGAGGTGCAGGTGAATTTGTGGCAGAAATTGAAGGATCTCTTGGCACCTTGTAGGGAAGTGAGGGGGGGAGGTGTGGGTGCAAGTTTGCATTTTTTGCGGTTGCAGAGGAAGGTGCCGGGAGTGGAGGTTGGGTTGGTGGGGGGTGTGGATCTGACAACGGAGTCGTGGTCTTTCTGGAATGCTGATAGGGGTGGGGAGGGAAATATATCCTTGGTGGTGGGGTCCGTTTGGAGGTGGCGGAAATGATGAAGGATGATCCGATATATCTGGAGGTTGGTGGAGGACAATGTGCTCCAAATAATCTCAGTGAGACTGCACTGCCTCCTGCACCTACCACCCCCATGCTGAGCTGCTGCACTGTCTGACTGTCCAGTAATCTCAGGGTCTGGGAGGGTCTGAGTGCCCAGTCATCTCAGGGTCTGGGTGGGTCAGTGCCCAGTAATCTCAGGGTCTGAGAATGTATGGACATGGGGTGGTTGTTGGTGAGGAAGCTTGAATCTGGGTGAATGTGAAGAAGAAGACGGGATGAGTCTGTTCGAGTGAGCTGTTCTTGACTGTTCCTTGCTGCAGAGTGAAAGGGTCTTGTTGCACTTCATTTAAGGGAGAGGGGAGGAACTTTTGGATAAGATTCTAAAGAGGAAGAAAGTTTGGAGCAGTTAAGAGGCAGAGGAGGGGGCAGGACTCATGGAGAGTCATGTCGGCCCAGATCATGCCAATAAAGGTATGAACTGTCCTATGTGAGGCTGCTCTCTGTCTGCCTATGTCAAAAGAATCTTGAAACTCATTGAACGGGTCCCCAGCTTCTGTTGTGACACTACAGATTTCTTACAGAAACTCAGCACCCACAGACCAGCCAAACTGGGAACATTCTTCATCACAATGGATGTTTCAGCACCCCCCACAATGATGGCATCATGGCAACAGCCTCAGTACTCAACACCAACAACTGCCAATCTCCAAATACCATCCTACAACTCATCCACTTTATCCTCGATCACAATGTCTTCACCTTTGACAACCAGTTCTTCATTCAGACACATGAAACAGCCATGGGGGCCAAATTTGCACCCCAATATGCCAACATTTTCATACACAGGTTCGAACAAGACTTCTTCTTTACACAGGACATCCAACCAACATTATACACCAGGTACATTGATGACATTTTCTTCCTCTGGACCCATGATGAGGAGTCACTAAAAACCTACACAGTGATATCAACAAGTTTCATCCCACCACCAAATTCACAATGGACTACTTTCTACTATCTGTCTCATTCTTAGACACATGCATCTCTATCAAGGATGGAAACCTCATCACCACACTCTACCGCAAACCCATGGATAACCTCATGATGCTACACTTCTCCAACTTCCACCCAAAACACGTTAAAACAGCCATCCCCTGAGGACAAGCCCTACACATACACAGGATCTGTTCAGATGAGGAGGAGCATGACGGGCACTTGGAAATACTCCGGGATGCCCTCATAAGAATCAGGTACGGTTCGCAACTCATCGATCGCCAGTTCCAACGTGCCACAGTGAGGTACCATAATGACCTCCTCAGGAGACAGACACGAGCTGCAACCGGCAGGGTACCCTTTGTTGTCCAGTACTTCCCAGGAGCTGAAAAACTATGCCATGTTCTTTGTGACCTGCAAGACATTATCAATGAGGATGAGCAGCTCGCTAAAAACTTCCCCACACCTCCACTGTTTGCCTTTAACAGCTACCAAACCTCAAATAGATCATTGTTTGTAGCAAACTGCCCAGCTTTCAGGACAATACCATACAACCTTGTCATGGTGCAAGATGTGTCAGAATGTCGACACTGATACCACCATTATGCATGGGGACAACTCCCACCATGTACGTGGCAGGTACTCATGGAACTCAGCCAATGTTGTCTATCTCATACGCTGCAGGCAAGAGTGCCCTGAAGCATAGAACATTGGTGAGACCAAGCAGAGGCTATGGCAATGGATGAATGGACACCGCAGAACAATCAACAGGCAGAAGTGTTCCCTCCCAGTTGGAGAACAATTCAGCAGTCCGGGACATTCAACCTTGGACCTTCGGGTGACTGTTCTCAGAGGCTGACTTTGGGAGAGGCAACAGTGAAAAGTGGCCGAGCAGAGGCTGATAGCTAAGTTTGATACCATTGCACTACACACACACACACACACACACACATATAAGTTTGTGGGGTGAATTTGAACTTGCAGAATTACATTTTACTTTGCTCAAAAACTGCATGAATCCATGTAAAATTCTGAAAATCTGCTTTTTAGATTAGAATCAGTCTGACCATTGTGGCACAGACAGTAGTCCAGGGAGTTAACACTTTCAAGTCCTTTGCAAAAGTGAATACTGCAGATGCTGGAGACTAGAGTGGCGATGGAAATGCTCAGCAAGACTGGCAGCATCCAAGGAGCAGGAAAATCGATATTTCGGGCAGGAGCCCTTCATCAGGAATAAGGCTGGACACCTCGGGGGTGGAGAGATAAATAGGACGGGGTGGGGCTGGGGAGAAGGTAGCTGGGAGTGCAATAGGTGGATGGAGGAAGAGGTAAAGATGATAGGTCATAGAGGAGGGTGGAACGGATAGGTGAGAAAGAAGATTGACAGGTGGGACAGGTCACGATGATGGTGCTGAGCTAGAAGTTTGGAAGTGGGGTAAGGTGGGCAGAGGGGAAATGAGGAAACTCAATTTTCTTTTCAATCTTCCTTCCTACCTATCTGCTTACTTCCTTCCTTACTTCCTTACTACCTATGTGGCAGTTACTTATGTGATTCAGCCAATGTTGTTTATCTCGTACGCTGCAGGCAAGAATGCCCTGAGACATGGTACATTGGCAAGTCCAAGCAGAGTCTACAGCAACGGATGAATGAACACTGCACAACAATCCACAGACAGGAGTGTTCCCTCCCACACTTCAGCGGTCCAGGACCTTTGGGTGACTATCCTCCAAGGTCGACTTTGGGACAGGCAACAACGAAAAGTGGCTGAGCAGAGGCTGATAGCCAAGTTCGATACCCATGGGGATGGCCTCAACCGGAACTTTGGGTTCATGTCACACAACAGGTGACCACATTGCACCATACATACAGTCCCACGCTCACACACGCACCCTCTCACAGACTTATACCCCTTTACACTCACACTTACACACATACGCATACTCTCTCATAGATACTCATTAACCATCACCCCGTGCTCCACACATACCCCTGTCTTCAAGCATACATACATATTTAGGTTTGTGGGTTGAATTCGTACTTGCAGAATTACATTTTACTTTTCTCAAAAACTGCATGAATCCATGTAAGATTCTGTAAATCCACTTTTTAGATTAGAATCTGTCTGACCATTGTGGCACAGAGAGTCTCACATAGGGCAGCTCACATTGATTTTCCTGCTCCTCGGACGCTGCCTGATCTGCTGTGCTTTTCCAGCACCACACTCTTGGTTCTAATCTCCAGCATCTGCAGTACTTCCTTTGCCCATGTTGGACTATAACCAGGTGTTGTGTGATTTTTAACTTTATACACCACAGTCCAACACCGGAATCTCCAAATCATGATTTAGAGGGCAGCACTCCCTTAGTACTGCCCTGGAGGGTCAGCCCAAAATCTGTGCTCAAGTCAGTGCACGGAGGCTTGAATTGACATCCATCTAACCTTAGGTTCTGAGAAAGGTCACCAGACTCGAACATTTAACTCTGATTTCTCTTCACAGATGCTGCCAGACCTGCTGAGCTTTTCCAGCAATTTTGATTTTTGTTTCACTTTGAAAATGTTTTGCTTTATTGAAATAATTAACCACACTAATTCATTCTTACAATCTGCCCTTTCTTTATAACCCTAACTTGGAGTTCTTCAGGAAGTTCAGACTAATTTTAATCCATTCAAACTTTTTCTCTTAAAGGTGTAGCTGTCCCAGTCCTTCTGCAGTCTCTGAGACTGGAACATGCCACCAAGGGCCACACTACCTGGTGGCAGTGTACCATGAGGAATGCCGCAAATGATATACACCGATGTTCACTGGCACCGGGAACAACCAGGGACTAACACGGAGTGGGCTTAACACATGACATGAGGAACATCACACAATGGAGCCCAAACTTATTGAGTAATTTCAGTCTTCACAGACCCTCCAATAACAGCTTCATTCTGACCATCGCAAATGAGCAGCCCAATGGATGCTGGGGTCTATTACTGTAAAGAATGGAGAGCTATCAGTAGGAATGGCACCCGATTGACTGTAATGGGTAAATCCTGCTCAGCTTACAATAATCTGATACAGTAACCACTTCCACATGAATTTATTAGAGAGAATATGTTAAATTCCTCTGCTAAAGAGAAAGCAGAGAGTTGACATGAAAACAGAAGTTACCTTCTCTTGTTTAACTGATAGAATAAACTATTTCTTTTCTTGCACCAGTTCCTCAAACTCTTTATCTTCTCTGTCTTTCTGCTTCTCTATCTCATTTGTTCTCAGTGTTATATTTAACATTCTCCAGTCTCTGTACAGTTTTGTTACATTTATTCTTGGGACATGGCCATCACTAGCAGGGCTAGCACTGTTTGTCCATCTCAAAGTCCTTGAGGAGAAATGTCTTCACGGAGAGAGTGGTGACAATAAAGACAATGACAATAAAGATAATTCAGTTCAATTCAATACTGGCTTCCTATGCTTTACTGTTATCACTGACCCTTTATCCTCTCTGCCTTCTCAATCATGCAAAGATAATCAAATAATTTATTGGTTATATTGTTGTGGTTCTGTTCGCCGAGCTGAGAATTTGTGTTGCAGACGTTTCATCCCCTGTCTAGGTGACATCCTCAGTGCTTGGGAGCCTCCTGTGAAGCGCTTCTGTGATCTTTCCTCCGGCATTTGTAGTGGTTTGAATCTGCCGCTTCCGGTTGTCAGTTCCAGCTGTCCGTTGCAATGGTCGGTATATTGGGTCCAGTCGATGTGCTTATCGACAACCGGAAGCGGCAGATTCAAACCACTACAAATGCCGGACGAAACATCACAGAAGCGCTTCACAGGAGGCCCCCAAGCACTGAGGATGTCACCTAGA
>NC_057718.1:2944305-2967993 GCF_004010195.1 Chiloscyllium plagiosum | reverse complement strand
ATACAATGTATTCGCCAAAAACGGATACCCGCACAATTTCATCAACAGATGCCTAAGGGAAAGACAACGGAACGAGGACATGCCACAACCCAAAGGACTAGCCACACTACCATACATCAAGAGCATTTCTGAACTAACAGCCAGACAACTACAATCACTAGGACTCATAACAGCACACAATCCAACAGCCACTCTCAGACAACAACTCACCAGAACGAAGGACCCGATACCAAGCAAGAGCAAAACCAATGGAGTGTACAAAATCCCATGCAAGGACTACACAAAACACTAGATAGGACAAACAGGAAGACAGCTAACGATCCACATCCATGAACACCAACTAGCCACGAAACGACACGACCAGCTATCCTTAGTAGCCACACACGCAGATGACAAGCAACATGAGTTTGGGTGTAGCCCACACATTTCAGGTAAAGACTGCAGTGTTACTGGGTTATACGTTTGTAATGGTCAGAATGAAGCTGTTCTAGTCTAGGAACAACACTACTATTATAGGACAAGCCAAACAGAGAACAGCCAGGGAATTCCTAGAGGCATGGCACTCATCCACAGATTCAATCAATAAGCACATCGACCTGGACCCAATATACCGACCACTGCAACGGACAGCTGGAACTGACAACCGGAAGCGGCAGATTCAAACCACTACAAATGCCGGAGGAAAGATCACAGAAGCGCTTCACAGGAGGCTCCCAAGCACTGAGGATGTCACCTAGACAGGGGACGAAGCGTCTGCAACACAAATTCCCAGCTCGGCAAACAGAACCACAACAACGATCACCCGAGCTACAAATCTTCTCACAAATATTGAACACCAAACTTCAAGATATGATCATTCATTGGTAACGGCAGCTGCCCAGGAAAAGAAAGGACAAGGTGATAGCTCATTCCAGAAATAATTCAACAGATAAAAACACTGGGCCAAAACCTTTTTTAATAGCAACAACTGGCATTTATATAGCAGAGTGTACTCAGCAAAATTATGGCAAATATTTTCACAGCTGGGGAAAATGAGCAAATTTTGTCACCAATCAAGGAATGAGACATTAAGGAGAAAAAAAAACAGATTTCCTGCTTCATTTCCACCTTCCAAAGAGACCTCCTAGAACAGCTTCATTCTGACCATTACAAACGTATAACCCAGTAACACTGCAGTCTTTACCTGAAATGTGTGGGCTACACCCAAACAATTCCTGCCCTTCAGTCTAATCTGTAAGACTGTAAGATAAAGGAGCAGAATTAGGCTATTCGGCCCATTGAGCCTGCTCCACAGTTCACCCATGACCACACCTAATAATCCTTGATCTCCTAACTAAACCAGAACGTATCTATCTCTGTCTGAAATACACTCAATTACTTGTCCTCCACAGCCTTCAGCATAATAAGTTCCACAGATTCATTACCCTCTGGCTGATGAAATTCCTCCTCATCTCAGCTACCATTGTGCAATGTCACCCAGACTAATATCTCCCCGTGTGATTCCATGTGAGAAACCCTGAAAAGGTTTCCAGAGTTAAAGGCACTATAAAACTGCAAATTTAATCAGATTTGAGCCAATCCAAATATCGGTTTCCATTTTTTGACCTAATGTGGCTTTCAACTGTTGCAGATAGAGACTGGCAAATGACATCAGAATAACAGGGAACAACAGTTGCTTGTGGTTTGGGTGTTTACATCTTGTTTATATTTTTGTCGATTATTTTTGACAGAGTGAGTTCAGCAGATATTTTTAATTGTACTCGATTTCGCTGATATAATCAGTTTCCGAATAAAAATCTAACTACCTAACCATTAAACTGTGTGCTGTGTTCTTGAGTGAATTAACTGAAACGTCTTACCAGGAACTGCTCGCAGCTTTTGCACATTTGAGGTGACAAAGTTTTCCCCTCCCACATCACCCTAACCCATCGTGTATTCATGTGCTATCAACAACAGCCTTGGAATGAAAAGCAACATAAATGACAAATGGTTCAAGCCATTTGTTTGAGAGAAGCTGATGCCCATGAGATGTGTAACCAATATCAGGATCAGGGAGCTGTGGTTCACTGGCAGTGTCTCTAACTGTAGACCTCAAGGTCAGGGATCAAATCCCACCCTGTGGTACAGCTACCACAGGATGCTGAGAAGGAATTTCAATGTATGGGGCTGGCTCCGTATTAAACTAATCCTGTGTTCTGCTTGTTGTTCTCCAACTGAGACCACAATGATTGAACAAAAAAGAACAAAGAACAAAGAAAATTGACAACCTGGAACAGGCCCTTCGGCCCTTCAGGCCTGAGTCAATCCAAATCCACTGTCTGCACCTATCGCCCAATTCCTAAGAATCTGTATCACTCTTCTCCCCACCTACACATGCATGTGTCCAGACTCACCTTAAATGAATCTACCGTGCCTGCCTCTACTACCTCTGCTGCCAACACATTTCAGGCACCTACCACCCTCTGTGTAAAGTATCTTCTGTATGCATCACCCTTAAACTTTTCACCTCTCACCTTGAATGCATAACCTCTTGTTATTGAATCCCTCACCCTGAGAAAAAAGCGTATCTCTATCCATCCTGTCTATACCCTTCATGATTTTGCAGACCTCAATCAGGTCCTCCCTCAATCTCCTTTTTTCTAATGAAAACAAGCCTAACCAACTCAACCTTCTTCATTGCTAGCACTTTCCATACCAGGCAATATCCTCATAAAACTTCTCTGCACCCTCTCCAAAACGTCCACATTCTTTTGGTAATGTACACAGAACTGTACACAGTATTTTAAATGCAACCGAACCAAAGTCTTGTACAATGTTAACATGACTTGCCAGCTCTTATACTCAATATCCGTTGAAGGCAAGCATACCATATGCCTTCTTGACCACTCTGTCCACCTGTGCAGCCACCTTCAGAGTACAATGGATCTGAACTCCCAGATCCTTCTGCTCATTAACTTTTTCCAAAGTCCTTCCATTTACAGTATAGTTCACTCCAGAATTACACTTCCCAAAATGCATCACCTCACATTTGCCTGGATTGAACTCCATCTGCCACTTCTCTGCCCAACTCTTCAGTCTATATTCTCCTGTATTCTTCGACTGTCCCCTATGCTTTCTGCTACTCCACCAATCTTTGTGTCATCTGCAAATTTACTGATCAAACGAACAATGCCCTCTTCCAGATAATTTATGTATATTATAAACAACAGAGGACCCAGCACTGATGCCGGTGGAACACCGCTGGTCACCTTTCTCCATTTTGAGAAATTCTGTTCAACTACTACTCTCTGTCTCCTGTTGCTCAACCAGTTACTTATCCACTTAGCTAGAACACTCTGCATTTCACTTTTTCCATTAGTTTATCATGGGGAACCTTATTAAATGCCTTACTAACATCCATGTATATGACATCTACAGCCCTTCCTTCATCTACCAACTTGGTCACTTCCTCAAAGACCTCTATTAAGTTGGTAAGACATGATGTCCCCTGCACAAAACCATGTTTCCTATCACTGATAAGTCCATTCTTTTCTAAATATAAATTGATTTTATCCCTCAGTAGCTTCTCCAGCAATTTTCCCACCACTGACGTCAGGCTCACTGATCTTTAGTTACCTGAAATATCCCTACTACTCTTATTGTACAGGGTGACAACATTAGCAACTCTCCAGTCCTCTGGCACCTCACCTATGTTTTAAGGATGTTATAAAGATATCTGTCAGGGCCCCAGCTATTTCCTCTCTCGCCTCGCTCAGCAAACTAGGAGAGATTCCTTCTGATCCTGGGGTTTGTCGACCTTAATATGCTTTAGGAGAAAGTGAGGACTGCAGATGCTGGAGCTCAGAGCTGAAAAATGTGTTTCTGGAAAAGTGCAGCAGGTCAGGCAGCATCCAAGGAGCAGGAGAATCGATGTTTCAGGCGTAAGCCCTTCTTCAGGAAGGCTTATGCCCGAAACGTTGATTCTCCTGCTCCTTAATAAGCTTTAGCCTACCCAACACATCTTCCCTCCTTATGTCAATGTGATCCAGAGTAAACAAACTTCTATCTCTAATCTCAACATTCTACATGTTCCTCTCCTCAGTGAACATTGAAGCAAAGTAATCATTGAGAATCTCACCCATTTTCTCAGGTTCGAGATGCAACCTTTCTTCCTTATTCTTTAGTGTACCAACCCTTTCTCTAGTTACCATCTTGCTTCTTATATATGAATAAAATGTTTGGTGATTTTCTTAATTCTGCTCGCTAAAGTTATTTCATGACCCCTAATAGCCTGCTTGAATCCTTGTTTAAGATTGGTCCTACTCTCCTGATATTCCTCCAAGGCCTGTTCTGTTCTTAGCTGCCTGGACCTTACGTATGCTTCCCTTTGCCTCTTGGCTAGTTGCATGATTTCTTCTATCATCTACGGTTCATGAATCTTGCCTTTCCTATCCCTTGTTTTCAAATGGACATGCCTATCCTGCAACCTATATTTTCAACCTATCTCTGAAAGCCTTCCACATATCAAGTGTTGACTTCCCTTCAAATAGCTGCTCCCTATCCACATTTCCCAGCTCCTGCCAAATTTTCATATAATTGGTCTTGGGGTTGTTCCATAATCTTCCCTTTGGGACCGCTCTCATCTTTGTCTACTGGTATTCTAAAACTTACAGAATTGTGGTCATTATTCCCAAAGAATTCCCCCACTGCAACTTGTACCACCTGGCCTGGCTCATTCCCCAACACCAGGTCCAATGTGGCCCCTTCCTTCTTTGAATTATTGACATACTGCTCTAGAAAACTTTCCTGGATGCTCCTTACAAATTCTGCCCCATCCAGACCTCTGACACTAAGTATATCCCAGTAAACGTTGGGAAAATTGAAACCTCCCATCACTACCACCCTGTTGCGTCTACATCTTTCCATAGTCTGTTTGCCTATTTGTTCTTCTATCTTACGCTCACTGTTGGGAGGCTTGTAGTACAACCCCAACAATGTAACTGCATCCTTCGTATTTCTCAACACTACCCATAATGTCTCATTGCTCAAGCCCTCCATAGTGTCCTCCTTTAGCACAGCCGTGATATTGTCCCTGACCAACAATGCAACTACTCCCCGCCTTTTACTTCCCTCCCTGCCCTGTATGAAGCATCTATATCCTGGAACATTTAGTTGCCAATCAGGCCCTTCCTTTAACCAAGTCTCTATGATTGCAATAATGACATACTTCCACGCACCAATCCAAGCCCTACGTTCATCTGCCTTACCCACTATACTCCTTGCATTAAAGTATATGCACTTCAGGCCACCAGTTCTTTTGCATTTATCTGCTTTCTGCCTACTCTTTTCCTTGGTAATGCTAACTTCATGATCCTTACAGTCTCTAGTTTCCACCTCACTGTCTACTTGTCTTTTCTTCTAGTTCCCTGCCCCCTGCCACAATAGTTTAAAATCTCCCCAACAGCAGGAGCAAAAACTCCCCAAGGACATTAGTTCCAGTCTGGTTCAGGTGTAGCCTATCTAATTTTGTAATAGCCCCACTTTCCCCAGAACCGGTCCCAATGTCCCACAACCATGGCCAAGAGATAATCACACATTGTGATCCCTGGGTCTATTTTTGGGGATTCTCTAGTTTAACCCATCCCACTTCCCATCATCTCCTCCCCTTTCAGACTCTGTGTCAGACCTAACCATTTGATCAAGTTTCTGAATCAATCACACTGGACTGGAAATTTTAACCATGTTTATCTCCCCACAGATGCTACCAGATGTACTGTGTATCTCCAGCAATTTTTACTTTTTTGTTCATTCTTGGGTTTTTTTTTTTGTCTTCAGGTCTCATTCCTCAATTGGTGATAAAATTTATTACACGTTTAAGGATTTGTCATTATTTTACTCACTACCACTGCTACATAAATGGCAGTTGTTGTTATGAAGCAGAGGGGTTTTGGCCCAGCAGTTTTAAATAAATAGTTTGACAATTTACGGAGTTGCAGCAAGTGTGTGACTTCTCAATGTTAAAGTGACTGATTGTGAGGAAATTTCACGCAATACATAATTAACGTCACACTTGAATAAACCTCACAGAGCCACATTCAGAAAACCCAGCCAAAAATATCCTCTCTCAAAAGAGAGCAGTGATTGTTTTATTGTAAATGCTTCCCTTTACTGACACTTTAACTTCTTCACCTCCTGAGAGACAAGAGATTAAAGAAGCTGCATTTGGCCTGGACACATTGTGATTCGATGTATTAACTGGATGTACAATACACTGTGTGGAGAAACAGGATTACTAGTCTGTTGAGATGATCAGTGGAACTCCATTTGCTGTGACTCAGTCTCTCTGTGTTGCTTTGGGTAAGTGTTTGCTTTGGAGAAGTTTAACTTGCTATAAATAACCTTTCTGTGGTTTGTGCTGCTATGGAGTTTGTGTGAATTCTATAAGTTTGAACATTGAGAACTGGAGGGGAGAGTCACAAGGAGAATTTATCACTGTCTGGGGATTGTTTGACGCAGCTGACACAGAGCTCCACAGGCTGGGAACACAGACCAGAAAACGGAGTTTTCCTCCCATCCTTTTCTGTCATTCATTTACTGGGAGAATTGGATTGAGGCACAAGCTGCATTAAGGCATGTATTTTAGGTGGATTAGATTAGTTTGTGTGTTCACTGGGTCTTGATTGGATGGATCTGAAAGACAATCTCCTGTTTTCACAAAGTTGATGATTCAGAGCAAGTTTCACCAATGGAGCCATTCTGACACTCACATCAATTCTCCGTAATCAATAATATTTAATCTGTTCCATTAAAACATCGTGAATACTGCACAAACTGTGAATCAGTTTGAAGTACAGTACTATGACAGCACTGAATCCTGGGTCTGTTCCAAAACAGGAACATTTCCAAAGATGAATGTGCTGAATGGCAGTTCATGTTTTGTGTGATGCTGTTAATTGAAGGAAGGATGTTGATGATCAGGAGATGGAGAGTATCTCCTGTTCTTTTTCACATTGTGCTTTGTGATCTTTATATCTTTGAATTAGATGCCTGAGCACTCCACACAACATCTGATGGAAACAAGGACAGAGTCTCTTTGTTGCTGCTGTGTGTAGCCTCTCCTGCCAGGTGATCTGCTGCCATGGTGCCACACTCATCTGTCTTGTACCAGCCTCACCCACCCACTGTATCTCATCTGAAACCACTCTCTGACATAAGCTTAGTCTACCAGAACGTCAGCTTTTGAGCCAAGCTCCAGAAATAGTTTTGACAGCTACAGCTTCCTGTCCTACGTGTGAGAGAGAGACCAATTGAGCTAAGCTGCCCCCTCACACTCACTGAGTGTAGAGCGCCCCCCTGTGTTCCCACCATTTCCCAGCTATTCAAAGGACAGACAATAACATGGAATAAACTGGGGATTTCACCATCTACAAATCAAAGAGAGAGGTTGGCTCTACCAAACCTGAAGACCATTAGAGCTGAAGACATTGTATTAGAAAGAGGCCATTCGGTCCATCAATTCTGCTCTTCCCTTCCATGACACTACAGCTGCTCTTATCCTCAGCTTGACATTTCTGCCTTTTCCACATCTCCCTTGATTTTCTTTCTGATTAAAAATCTGTATTCCTCAAACTCAAACATGCTGAATTATCCAGCCTCAGCAATCCTCTGTTCCCATCTCAGCAAAGATTCCTTAAGTGGGCAATCCCTTATTCTGAGATTCTGTCCTCTGCTCCCAGACTATCTAACAGTTTAAATAATTTCTTCACGTCTTCCTTGTCACGTCCTCAAAGAATCTTCTATATTTCAAAAATGTCACGTCTCATTCTTCTATATTCTGATGACTGCAGCCCCAGTATCGATGGGATGTCATATTGTGCTTGTACAGCACATTGGTAAGGCCACTTTTGGCGTATAGCATACAATTCTGGTTGCTCCACTATAGGAAAGACTTTATTAAATTGGAAAGGGTGCAGAAAAAAATTACAAGGATGTTACTGGGTCTAGAGTGTTTGTGTGAAAAGGGGAGGTTGGAGACACTGATACTTCTTTCCCTAGAGCTTTGGATGCTGATAGGTGATCTTATGGAAGGTTTCTATAATCATGAGGAATTTGATAAGGTGAATAGCAATGCCTTTTCCCCAGGGTAGGGGAGTTCAAAACCAGAGGTTTAAAAGGAACCTGAGGGGCAATGTTTTCAAACAGAGAGTGGTGCATGGATGGAACAAGGTATCAGAATAAGTGGTAGATGCAGGTACAGTTGGACGGATAAATGAATGGGGAATGTTTAGAGGTTAATGGGCCAAACATATTTAAATAGAACGAGTTTAGTTTTGGAAACCTAGCTTGTATGGACTAGTAGGACTGAAGGGTCTGACTCTCTACTGTTTATCTTTTTAACAATATGACTCCATAACCTCTCCGCATAAGACAGTCCCTCCAGAGAGGGTATCAGTCCAGTGATCCTTCTCTAGACAACTTCCAATGCCATGGCATCTTTCCTCAGTTAAGAGGAACTGTTCACAGTATTCCAGTTGTGGTATAATAAGTGTTTTGTATAGTTGTGGCAAAACATTTCAAATTTTATTCTCCACTTTCTTTGAAGTAAAGGTCAACTTTCCATTTACATTCCCGATTATCCATGGAACTTGATTTTTTTTTGTGCTTCATGGATGAAGACTCCCAAATCCCTCAGTTCTGAAGTTTTCTGTAGTTCAAAGTTTGGGAGAAGATTTGTAGCTCAGGTGCTCATTGTTGTTCTGTTCACCGAGCTGGGAATTTGTGTTGCAGACGTTTCGTCCCCTGTCCACGTGACATCTTCAGTGCTTGGGAGCCTCCTGTGAAGCGCTTCTGTGATCTTTCCTCTGGCATTTATAGTGATTTGTACCTGCCGCTTCGGGTTGTCAGTTCCAGCTGTCCGCTGCAGTGGCCGGTATATTGGGTCCAGGTCGATGTGCTTATTGATTGAATCTGTGGATAAGTGCCATGCCTTTAGAAATTCCCTGGCTGTTCTCTGTTTGGTTTGTCCTATAATAGTAGTGTTGTCCCAGTCGAACTCATGTTGCTTGTCATCTGAGTGTGTGGCTACTAAGGATAGCTGATCATGTCGTTTCATGGCTAGTTGGTGTTCATGGATGCGGATCGTTAGCTGTCTTCCTGTTTGTCCTATGTAGTGTTTTGTGCAGTCCTTGCATGAGATTTTGTACACTACATTGGTTTTGCTCATGCTGGGTATCGGGAACACACACCGGATCATCAACGCCACACTCACAGGAATCCGATTCACTAGAGAGGAAGACAAGGACAACCAACTCCCATTCCTAGATGTGATGGTACAGAGAACACCGAACGGAGAATTCACCACAAAGGTATACAGGAAAGCCACACACACAGACCAAGTCCTAAACTACGAAAGCAACCACCCCAACACACACAAAAGAAGTTGCATCAAGACACTGCTCAAAAGGGCCACAACACACTGCAGTACACCAGAACTGCAAAAAGAGGAAGAAGAACACCTATACAATGTATTCGCCAAAAACGGATACCCGCGCAATTTCATCAACAGATGCCTAAGGGAAAGACAACGGAATGAGGACATGCCGCAACCCAAAGGACTAGCCACACCACCATACATCAAGAGCATTTCCGAACTGACAGCCAGACTACTGCGACCACTAGGACTCATAACAGCACACAAACCAACAGCCACTCTCAGACAACAACTCACCAGGACGAAGGACCTGATACCCAGCATGAGCAAAACCAATGTAGTGTACAAAATCACATGAGATTCCTAGAGACATGACACTCATCTACAGATTCAATCAATAAGCACATCGACCTGGACCCAATATACCGGCCACTGCAGCGGACAGCTGGAACTGACAACTGGAAGCGACAGATACAAATCACTATAAATGCCGGAGGAAACATCACATAAGCGCTTCACAGGAGGCTCCCAAGCACTGAGGATGTCACCTAGACAGGGGACGAAACGTCTGCAACACAAATTCCCAGTTCGGCGAACAGAACCACAGCAGCTTTCTGTAGTCTTTCCCATTTCAACAATATTCAGCTCCTGTTCCCACCAAAATGTACGGACTTACATTTCTTCACATTCTATTCCATTTGTCAAGTTTTCGCCCACTCAACAAATGTGTCAATATCCCTGCGCAGACTCTTTGACACTACTTATCCACAAAATTGTTGACAATACTTTCCTCATCCAAGTCAGTAATATATATTGTAAATAATTCTAGCCTCAGCACTGATCCTTGTGACACTCCAATACCTGCAGTTTGGCATCCTGAAAATTCCCTCTTTATCCTCACACTCTGCCTTCTATTAGTTAGTCAATCTTCTATCTATACTCATACACCACCTTCAACCATGGGGCTGTTATTAAGTCACCTAACGTGTGGGACCTAATGAAATGCTGACTGAAAATCCCTGAATATCACATCCACTGCTTCCCCTTTTACTGAAGGTGAGATACTGCAATGAAGGAAACCTGAAGCAAACAGAGAATGCTGAAGAAATTTAGCAGGTCTGGCAACAATCTGTAGAGAGAAACAGAATTGATATTTCATGTCCAATCTGACTGTTCTTAACAATTCCATGTTAACCTATAATTGGGCTGTTATTTCAGTTCTTTTGTTCTGAATACTTGGATACTTAGTACATTGCAGTAAAGAACCACACTCATGTCTGTAGGGAGAAGGATCTACCCCCTCATTATACTGTCCCCTCCCAAAATAACATTCCCATTTCCTCTCCCCACTTGAATCACTGTCCCAAGGTATCATGGTTAGTTTGCTCACTCTCCCTGCAGTCTCCACATCTGTGCACACAGCTTGCAGGAACCTGATAACTGGTGAATAATTGCAGCAGGTGAGGCTTATTGTTCACAGACTTGAAGTGTTCTGGAGCAGCAATGTTGTACTGTGAGTCAATCCTGTTCACCACCAGCCCCACCCCCATCATCACTCATCCATCATACCCCTCAATCATCACTCACTCATCATCCCCATCCCCATCATCACTCACCCATCACCCCATCATCATTCACCCATCATACACCCCCATCATCACTCACTCATCAACCCCACCCCCATCATCACTCACGCATTACTCCCCCATCATTACTGACCCATCATCCCCACCCAACCCCCATCATGGTGGGAGCAGCATGATGGCTCAGTGGTTAGTACTGCTGCCTCACAGCACCAGGGTCCCAGGTTCGATTCCAACCTCAGGCGACTATCTGTGTGGAGTTTGCACATTCTCCCCATGTCTGCGTGGGTTTCCTCCGGGTGCTCCGGTTTCTTCCCACAGTCCAAAGATGTGCAGTTTAGGTGAATTGGCCATGCTAAATTGCCCATAGTGTTAGGTGTATTAGTCAGAGGGAAAAAGAGTTTGGTTGTATTACTCTTCGGAGGGTCAGTGTGGACTTGTTGGGTCAAAGGGCCTGTTTCCACACTGTAGGGAATCTAATCTAATCATCATCACTCACTCATCAGCACCACCCCACCCCAATCATCACTCACCCATCATTCCCAACCCACCTCCATCATCACTCACCCATCAGCCCCATGCTGGGAGATCTCTCTGCTGATTGAGTGGATCCTTCTTGACCATTCCTGATTTACTATCTCTCCATCATTGTGATGGATTGTTTGTGGCTCATGGACAATAACCAGTATTTCCCATCCGTACATCTACAGGGACAAAGTGGTGGTGTAGTGGAGATGGGAAGTGTATGCTATCACTCTGTGAATAAATATAAAATGTAGTAAAGATTGTCCCCAGTGCTTCTGGCTTTGCAAATTGAAATACAGATAGTTCTCCTCTAAGGCCATAGTTGCGTTCCAGCGAAACCTTGCCTAATAGAAATAATGGGGCCTATGGGAAAAATGAGGTTGGGGCAGATCAGCAAATAATATTGCGCTTGATCGATCAAAAATCACTCAAAAGTCTACTGCAAAGTATAGCACAGCGTGAAGGAAGAAATCATATTTATTGATGAAACAAAAGTAAATATAACACCTCACATTTAAAAAAATGTAAGAAAGCAACTCTCTGTACAGTACCTCTTACAGAAAACTGCACTGGTTGTAAATTTCCTTGCTGAGCTGATGGGTTAGTTCTTAGATGTTTCATCACCATGCTAGGTAGCATCATCAGTGAGCCTCCGGTGAAGTGTTGGTATTCTGTCCTGCTTTCTATTTATGTGTCTTGGTATGTTGTGGTGGGTGTTATCATTTCCGGTTCTTTTGTCTGAGAGCTTGGTAAATGGGGTGCAAATCGATATATTTGTTAATGGAGTTCTGGTTTGAATGCCAGGCCTCTTGGAGTTCCTATGCATGTCTTTATTTGGCCTGTCCCAGGATGGATGTATTGTCCCAGTTGGACTGATGTCCCTCTGTCTGTGTATATGGATACCAGTGATAGTTGGTAATGTCTTTTGGTGGCTAGTTGGAGTTAATGTATCCTGGTGGCTTGTTTCCTGCCCATCTGTCCGGTGTAATGTTTGTTGCAGTCCTTGCAGGGTGTTTTGTTTCTGACGTTCGTTCTACTGATTGTTGGTGGAGTCCTTTAAATTCATGAGGAGCTGTTTCAGTATGGTAGCAGTTTTGTGAGCCACCAAGATGTCTAGGGGCTGGAGTAGTCTGATTGTCATCTCTGAAATGTTTTTAATATCGGGCAGGGTGGCTAGAGTCTCTGGGCGTGTTGTGTCTTCCTGATTTGGTCTGTTGTGCAAGAATTGGCAGACTGCACTTATCGGGTAACCATTGTATTACAGTATGGGGTAAACCCTCCTGCTTAATTTAAACCAGCAACACAGAAAAGATTTATCTGATACAGTAATATGTGAAAATTCAAAAGGCCAAGAACTAGCTAAAATAAAAGCAACAACATTATTTCTTAAATTATAACAGAGAATAATTAACTAACAACTATTTGCAACTCCTTCCTCTAACCTTTCTTTTACTTCCCCTTCTACAATACTAGTCCAATAAAGCCTCCCAATTAAGATTTACCAACATTCAACTTTTCAAAAATCAGTCAGGTGTCAAATCTTCTTTTCTTCTTCTTAGGGATTTCTGCTTCACCGTTTGCTGATTGAGAAAGGTACCATTAAGAGACATATTTTTCAGGCAGTCTCTACATGCTGGTGGTATGGCAGTTCTCCCCCTAACTGTTCAATTTTCCCCAGTCTTATACCACCAAAACATTAGATTGTGTCATTGGCTTTTAAGATTATCAATATACTAAATTCAAACTTGGTTGGAATTTGATATTTTTGGGGGTTATAATTTAAACTGATTGGCCTAATTCAAATCTGTTTTTGTCTCCAGGCAACGAGCTACACTAAATGCTAGACCACATTCTATATTGTACCTTGTTGAGAACACTTGGTGTTGTCAGGTAATTCTGCTAGCTTTTAATATTTTTAAAAGTACAATATACCCACATATTCATAACACCTCCCCCATTAAGAAAAAATGAAGCACCATCATGACAAGATGGCTTCATTTATTTTCTTCTATTTTTTAAAAATACATTACCCTAACCTACAGATAACTTTAATATAAGTTCACCTTAACGTCTTCCCATATATCTGTGCATATATAACATTAAATAAATACAAATATCATCTAAACTTTATCAGTTAAATCCACGATAATGCATCTGCGATTACATTTTTACAACCCGCAATGTGTATAACTTTTAAATTAAATTCTGTGTCACAGACACCAATGAAATAGTCACATATTTTTGTCTTTAAAGCATCCTAAGAATGTAAGCAGATTGTGATCTGTGCACACAACCATCTCAGACACATCGTTCATGACATACACATTAAAATGTTGTAAGGCCAGTACCAAACTCAATAGTTCTTTTTTTAGTAATGGAATATTTACTTTGCTGGATGTTGATCTTGTTCAAAAAGTAACCAACTGGCAGTTCAATCTCATCCTCATCTTCCTGTCAGAATATAACTCCAATCCCTATGTCACGAGAATCAATGGTGACTTTGAAATGTTTTGAAAAGTTTGGTATAGATAAAACTGCTTTGGTGGTTAATATTGATTTCAAATGGTCGAATGCCTCCTGAAATGGTTCTGTCCACCGAAACTCTGTGTTCTTCTTCAGCAAATCAGTTAACGGTGCCACTACACTGCTGAAGTTTGGAACAGACTTCCAATAGAATCTGCTGAGTCCGAAGAATTAAAGCACCTCTTTCTTCAAGGTTGATCATGGAAATTCCTCGATAGCTTTCGTCTTTGCATTCTGTGGGGTCAATCTTCCATGACCGATGTTATGTCCCAAGAACATCACCTCTGCTTTTGCAAATTCAATTTTATTTAAGCTTATCACCAGTTTTGCTTCTCGTAGTCAATCAAAGAGCTCTGCCAACTGTACCATGCCATCTTTCCAGGACTTACTAAAGATCACTACATTGTCCAAATAGACTGCACAGTTTGTTAACCCAGCCACAACTCTGTTGTCTTTGGAATGTGGCGGGTGCATTCTTCATTCCAAAAGGCATCACTTTAAACTGATATAGCCCATTTGGGGTTACAAACCCAAAAACTTCTTTCACCATCTCTGATAAAGGTGCCTTCCAGTAACCATACAGTAAGTCCAACTTGGTGATGTAACTGGATTTTCTGACTTTCTCGGTACAGTCCTCCAAACTAAAAATTGGCTTGGTTTGATGATATACTCGTTGAGCATGGCCTCCACCTCCATTCTTGAAAGGATTAAGCTGCTAGGGGTGTTGTTTTATTGGAGCAGTGTTCCCTACATCTACTTCATGTACTACAGCATTAGTCCTCCCCATCTGATTCTTACATATGTCCTTATACCACATAGGAGATCTTCCAATTCCAACAGGTGTTTTTTTTCTCTGCTTCTTATAGCTCCTGGCTACTACAGTATGTTGTGGCTTATTTAAATAATGTCCTGATGCAGGTCCATTTGTGGATGACAAAGGTGTCATCCACATAGCAGACCCAAAGCTTGGGCTGGATTGTGAGAAGGGATGTCCATTCTAATCTCTGCATTACTGCTTCTGCTATAAGTCCTGTTATTGGTGATCCTATAAGTGTCCAGTTGATTTGTTTGGGATCTTGTCATTGAAAGTGAAGTGGGTTGTGAGGCACAGGTCTACTAGTTTGAGGGTGCTGTCCTTGCTGATGGAGTTGGTGCTGCCAGGTGTGTGACAAAGCTGTTCCTTGGCTTTTTTTTTCAGAGTGTTTGTAAAAGGCACAGGCTTCAAAAGTCTGGATGGCTGAAGGGTCTTACGGCAATTGGTTTGTAGCTAACAGATACTGCCTCAGACAGAAGCCTTCCAAGTTTTAGAAAAAAACACTTGTATAATGATAGGGGAGTAACCAGTTCTCAGCTCATCTGATCTTTGGGTTGGTTCTTCCTCTCTCTCCTTTCTCTCCTGTAAGAACTTATTTGATTTCATGTTTTGTGCCAAGGGGTGTTTATGGCCATTGTGGCAAACATTGCGGACCAGCATCATTAAGTTTGGATAGTCTGTTGGGTTTTCAGGTAGGATAAGTTGTTTAGTATTCTTTTTTTATGTTTCATTCGGTAATCTCGTAAATACATGCTGTTTTGTTTGAAACTAAATTCTTTGACCAGCTGATTCTCTCCTGGAATATCAGTATTACACCTGCTTAAAGCAAAATGCCAAGTTAGGGTCTGGGCTACGTTCTTGAAATGTTTTGAGGGGGTTTGGCCTGGTCCATAACAAATTGGGGCATGTCGAGCAGTGTGGCCAGTGTTTCTTTGGCTAGGGTGATGCATACTCTGAGCAGGAACAGTCACTGGACATCTGGGTAAGTAAGAAATATACTTTACCTGAAACACTACTTAGGTAGTGTTTCCCACCCATCTACCTCCACTAATCAAAAAAAAAGATTCTGTGCACCGGATTGGTAAGGAGTTTTCTTTCAGTAATCTCTTTAGGAATTTAGAATAATGGGAATGGTGGTTAGGGCGGTTGAATGTTCCACCTGCAGAATGTCTTTACTAGTGTCCCTGCTGACTGCATCTGTGGGAAGTGCACCCAACTTCAGCTCCTTGAGAACCACATTAGGGAACTGGAGCTGGAGCCGGATGAACTTTGGATCATTCAGAAGGCAGAGGGGGTAATTGAGAGGAGTTACATGGAGGTAGTCACACCTGAAGTACAACAGAAAGGTAGATGGGTTACCGTCAGGGGATGGAAAGGGAAGCAGTAGACAGTGCAGGGATACCCCTGTGGCCGTTCCCTTCAATAACAAGTATACTGTTTTGGATACTATTGGGGTGGATGACTTACCAGGGGTAAGCAATGGGGCACAGGTCTCTGGCACAGAATCTGTCCCTGTTGCTCAGAAGGGAAGGATGAGAGGAGGTGGAGGTGGGTATGACAGATGCTGCATATTAGAGTCAAGATTAGAGTGATGCTGGAAAAGCACAGTAGGTCAGACAGCATCCAAAGAAGCAGGAAAATCGACGTTTCGGGCAAAAGTCCTTCATCAGGAAAGGGGGGAAAGGAGCAGAGCATTAATCATTGGGAACTCCATAGTTAGGGGGACAGATTGGAGGTTCTGTGGGAATGAGAGAGACTCATGGTTAGTGTGTTGCCTCCCAGGTGCCAGGGTTTGTGATGTCTCTGCTTGTGTTTTTGGTATCCTTGAGGGGGAGGGAGAGCAGTCCCAAGTCGTAGTCCGCATCGGCACTAACAAAATTGGTAAGAACAGGTATGGGGATTTAAGGCAGAAATTCAGGGAGCTAGGATGGAAGCTGAGAGCTAGGACAAACAGAGTTGTTGTCTCTGGTTTGTTGCGTATGCCACGTTCCAGCGAAGCAAGGAATAGGGGGAGAGAGGAGTCGAACACGTGGCTACAGGGATGGTGGAGGAGGGAGGGTTTTGGATACCTGGATAATTGAGGCTGTTTCTGGGATAGGTGGGAACTCTACAAACAGGATGGTCTACACTCGAACCAGAGGGGTTCCAATATCCTGGCCAGGGTGGGGGGCGCAGTAGATTTGCTAATGCTCTTCGGGAGGATTTAAACTAATTCAACAGGGGGATGGGAACCTAAATTGGAGATCCAGTGTTCAGGAGAGTAATGAGGTTAGAAATAAGGTTTCAAGGTCACAAGAGTGCATTGGAAAGCAGGAAGGTGGTTTGAAGTGTGTCTACTTCAATATCAGGAGCATACGGCCTCAGGTGGGTGACCTTGGCAGCGTGGATTGGTACCTGGGACTTCGATGTTGGAGCCAGTTTGGAGACTTGGGTAGAACAGGGACAGAAATGTTTATTGCAGGTTCTGGGATATAAATGCTTCAGTAAGTGCAGAGGAGATGGTAAAAGAGGGGGAGGTGTGGCCTTGTTAGTGAAGGACAGTATTACGGTAGCAGAAAGGATGTTTGAGGATTTGTCTACAGAGGCAGTATGGGCTGAGGTTTAAAACAAAAAAGGAGAGGTCAGTTTGTTAGGAGCTTTCTATCAGCCTCTGAATAGTTCCAGAGATGTAAAGGAAGGGATAGCAAAGATAATTCAGGATAGGGGCGAGAGTAACGGGGTAGTTGTCTTGTGGGTCTTTAATTTTCCAAATATTGACTGGGAATATGATAGGTTGAGTACTTTAGATGGGTCAGTTTTTGTCCAGAATGTACAGGACAATTTCCTGACACAGTATGTAGACAGGTCAACAAGGGGAGAGGCCACATAAAAATTGGTACTGGGTAATGAACCCAACCAGGTGTTAGATTTAGAGATAGGTGATTACTTTGGTGATTACTTAGATTACGTTTACATTAATGATGGAAAGGGATAGGTATATAATGCCGGGCAAGATTTATAGCTGGGGAAAGGCAATTACGATGCGATTAGGCAAGATTTAGGATGCACAAGATGGGGAAGGAAACTGCAGGGGACGGACACAGTTGAAACGTGGAGCTTATTCGTGGAACAGCTACTGCGTGACCTTGATAGGTATGTACCTGTCAGGCAGAGAAGAAGTTGTCAAGCAAGGGAGTCATGGTTTACTAAAGAAGCTGAATGTCAAGAGGAAGAAGAAGGCTTATGTTAGGATGAAACATGAAGGCTCAGTTAGGGCACTTTAGAGTTACAGGTTAACCATGAAAGACCTAAAGAGAGAGCTAAAAAGAGCCAGGTGAGGTCATGAGAAGTCATTGGCAGATAGGATCAAGCTTTGTATAGGTATATATCAGGAATGAAAGAATGACTAGAGTAAGATTAGGGCCAATCCAGGATAGTCATGGGAAGTTATTAGTGGAGTCCAGGGAGATGGGGGCAGTGCCAAATGAATAATTCTCATCAATTTCACACTGGAAAAAGACAATGTTGTCAAGGAGAACACTGAGATACAACTACCAGACTAGAAGGGACTGAGGTTCACAAGGAGGGTGTGTTAGCAATTCTGGAAAGGGTGAAAATAAATGAGTCCCCTGGGCTGGATGGGATTTATCCGAGGAGTCTCTGAGAAGGAGATTCGAGATAACCCTGGTAATTATAGACCAGTGAGCCTTACTTCAGTTGTGGGTAAAGTGTTGGAAAAGTTTATAAGAGATAGCATTTATACTAATCTGTAAAGGAATCAGTTGATTAGCGATAGTCAACGTGTTTTGTGAAGGGTAGATCGTGCCTCATAAACTTTATTGAGTTCTTTGAGAAGGTGACCAAACAGCTGGATGAGGACAAAGCAGTTAATGTGGATTTTATGGATTTTAGTAAGGCATTTGAGAAGGTTCCCCTTGGTAGGCTATTGCACAAAATACAGAGGCATGGGATTGTGGGTGATTTAGTGATTTGGATCAGAAATTGGCAAGCTGAAAGAAGACACAGGATGATGGTTGATGGGAAATGTTCATCCTGGTGTTCAGTTGCTAGTGGAGTACTGCAAGGACCTGTTTTGGGACCACTACTGTTTATCATTTTTATAAATGACTTTGATGAGGGCTAGCAAATTTGCCGGTGATTAAAGTCGGTGGAGTTATGGATAGTGCTGAAAAATGTTGTTGGTTATGGAGGGACATAGATGAGCTGCAGAGCTGGACTGAAAGTTGACAAATGGAATTTAATGTGAAAAAGTGTGAGGTGATTCACTTTGGAATGAGCAATAAGAATAAAGAGTACTCGGTGAATGGTAAGATTCATGGTAGTGTAGATGAACTGAGAGATCTCGGTGTCCATGTACATAGATCCCTGAAAGTTGCCACCCAGGTTAATAGGGTTGTTAAGAAGGCTTACGGTGTGTTAGCTTTTATTGGTAGAGAGATTGAGCTTCGGAACCATGAGGTCATACTGTAGCTGTACAAAACTCTGGTGCGGCCGCACTTGGAGTATTGCATATAGTTCTAGTCACCACACTATAGGAAGGACATGGAAGCTTTGGAAAGGGTTCAGCATATATTCACTAGGATGTGGTCTCGTATGAAGGGAAGTTATTATGAGGAAAGACTGAGGGACTTGAGGCTGTTTTCATTAGAGAGAAGAAGATTGAGGGATTACTTAATTAAGACATACAAGATAATCAGAGGGTGAGATAGGGCCCTTTTTTTACGTACCTTTGGTAATCCGTAGAAATGGGGTGTGTTGGATCCTTCAGGTTTCATTCTTTGGAGATCTGTCTTGAGTAGTTTCCTCAGGCCTGTTCTAATATGGTTTTCTAGCTGGAGAGTTGGCTTCACTGCCATCTGTTGGTAGGTATCAGTATCTGCGAGTATGATTTGGAGATGCAAGTAGTGTGTTTGCTTTTTCAATGTTTTGTGTTCTGTTCACAATGAGGGTCATTTTCCCTTTGTCTGTGGATAGGATTATGATATCTCTGTCTTTTCTGAGCCCTTCCAGGCCTTTCCTTTCCAATGTATTGAGGGTGTTCCCTGCTTTCTTCCTGTTTAGTGTTGGTGCGACTGTCTGTTCGATGACCTGCTGGGTTGCTTCTGTACTTCCGTTGTCTTTCAGGGTGGATTCCAGTGCGGCTAGGAAGTCCTTTTTAGCTATGTACCTGTGGTTGATGTTCCTGCCTCCTATTAGGATAGCTTTTTTGTGTCTGTAAGTGGTCAGTCAAACAGGTTCTTTATCCAAGTCTCTGAATTGTCCATATTATTGCTGTCTGAGAGTTTGGACAGTTTTTCTTGTAGGGCTAGTCATTTCATCACCTTGAACTGCTTTTGCTTGATGTTGATGTCTTATTCTAGCACTCTTGTCCAGTCATGGTCAGTCATGTTTATGTGCGTAATTTCTCGTTCGTATTTGTGGAATCACTTGGTGGGAATTCTACATAAAATAGTAGGAATAGAGGTTAGGGAAATTGAAAGTTCCTGCAGAATGTGGGTGGTAAGGGTCACCACTGTGTCCCTGCTGACTGCATCAGTGTGAAGTGCACCCAACTCCAGCTCCTTGAAAACCATGTTAGGGAACTGAAGCTGGATCAACTTTGGATCAACCTTGGATCATTTGGGAGGCGGAGGGGGTTATTGAGAGGAGTTACAGGGAGGTAGTCACACCTCAGGTACAAGAAGAAGGTAGATGGGTAAGAGAGCTGGCAGGCAGTGCAGGGACCCTAAGTGGCCGTTCCTCTCAACAACAAGTATACCACTTTGGATACTGTTGGGGCACAGGTCTCTGGCACAGAGTCTGTCCCTGTTGCTAAGAAGGAAAGGGCGAAGAGGAGCAGAGCATCAATCACTGGGGACAGAAACAAGAGAGACTCACAATTGGTGTCTTGCCTCCCAGGTGCCAGGGTTTGTGATGTCTCTGATCGTGCTTACGGAAATCTTGATGGTGAGGTGGAGTAGACCCAAGTCGTGGTTCACATAGGCACTAACGACATAGGTAGGAAAAAGGATGGAGATTTGAATTGAATTCAATTTATTGTCATGTATTCCAAGGCACAGTGAAAAGCTTTGTCTTGCAAGCAATACAGGCAGATCACATAGTTAAATAGCATAGATAAGTAAATAATAGATTAACAGAGGCAAATCTAAAAACACAGGTACAGGCGAATGCTAAGGGTTTGTGAGCCCTTCAGTATTCTAACAAGAGTAGGATGGAAACTGTTTTGAAGCCGGCTGTGCATGCATCCAGGTTTCTATACCTTCTCCCTGATGGTAGAGGTTGGAAAAAAACATTGGCAGGGTGGGATGGATCTTTGAGAATGCTGGCTTTCCTTGACAGTGGGCTTGGTAGATGGATCCTGTAGATGGGAGGTTGACCTTTGCGACTATCCAGGCCAAGTTCACCATTCTCTGTAGCCATTTCCAATCTTGAATGGTACAGTTATCATACCAGGTAGTGATACATCCAGACAGAATGCTCTCTATGATGCACCTGTAAAAATTGGCAAGGGTATTCGCCATCATGCCAAATTTCCTCAGTCCTGAGGATGAAGAGACATTGTTGGGCCTTTATAACCTGTGCGTCCACATGAAGAGTCCAAGAAAGCTTGTTGTTGATGACCAATCACAGGAGCTTGACTTTGTCCACTCGTTCCACCTCTGTGCTGTTAATGTGTAGGAGGACATCCTGCGTGTGTGGCTACTAAGGATAGCTGGTCGTGAACATCAACTAGCCACGAAACGACACGACCAGCCAACCTTAGTAGCCACACACGCAGACAACAAGCAACATGAATTCAACTGGGACAACACTACTATCATAACACCGGAGGAAACATCAAAGAAGCGCTTCGCAGGAGGCTCCCAAGCACTGATGATGTCGCCTAGCCAGGGGACGAAACGTTTGCAACAAAAACTTCCCGCTCGGCGAACAGAACCACAACAACGAGCACCCGAACTACAAATCTTCGCACAAACTTTGAACTCTTAGATAAATGTCTTCACTGTTCACTATGCATCCAAAGTTAGAGACTACACTTGCAAGTGTATGGTAAAATATGGCAAAGTCAGCATGATTACATAAACTGGAGATCATTCCTGACAAATATTTTGGAATTATTTGAAAAAGTAACGAGTAGGTTAGGTCAAGGAGAGCCAATGGATGTTATCTACCTGGACTTCAAGAAGGTCTGTGACATGCTGCTGCACAGGCAGCTGCTGAGTAAGATAAGGTGTTAGAGGCATGTAGTTCACAGGGATAAGTGATTAGCTTTCTGGCAGAGAGCAGACAGTAGGGATAAAAGGGGTTTCCTCAGGATGGCGGCCGGTGACTAGTGGTGTTTGCAAGGTGTAGTGTTGGAACCACAGCATTTCATTTCATACATCAATGATTTAGATGAAAGAACTGAGTGCATTCTGGCTAAATTTGCAGAAATAAAGAGATAGGAAGAGGGACAGGAAATATTGAGGAGGCAGGGAGGCTGCAGAAGGATTTGGCCAGGTTATGAGAGTGGGCAAAGAAGTGGCAGATTGAATACACTATGGGCAAGTGTGAGGTCATGCACTTTGGTAGACTTAGACCAGTTTTGAAATTGGGAGAGACTTCAGAAGTCGAAGGTGCAAAGAGACTTTGGGAGTTCTAGTCCAGGATTCCATCAAGGTAAACTTGTAGGTTGAGTCAGTAGTTAGGAACGTAAATGCAATGCTGGCATTTACTTTGAGAGAACTTGAATATAAAAGCAGGGATGTACTTCTAAGGGTCTATCAGGCTCTGGTCAGGCCACAGTTGGAGCATTATGTCCACTATGGCCCCATATCTCCGGAAGGGTGCATTGATCTTGGAGCATGTTCAGAGGAGGTTCGTGAGCATGGTCCCAGCAATAAAAAACTTAACATATGTGGAATATTTGAAGTCTCTGAGTTTATACTCAATGGAGTTTAGAAGGATGAGGGAGGATCTAATTGAAACATACAGAATACTGAATGGCCTGGATGGAGTGGATGTTGGGAAGATGTTTCCTTTGGTAGGAGAAACTAGGACCTGAAGGCAGTGGCTTAGAGTAAAGGGAAGACCTTTTAGAGGAGAAATAAGGAGAAACATCTTTAGCCAGAGAGTGGTGAATCTATGGAATTCATTGCCACAGAAGGTTGCGGAGGCCAGGTCATTGAATATATTTAAGATGGAGATAGATAGGGGCTTGAGTATCAAGGAGATCAAGGGTTACAGGGGAAACATGAGAGAATGCAGTTGAGAAATGTATCAGCCATGATTGAATGGTGGAGCAGACTCATTGGGCTTAATAGCCTAATTTCTACTCCTCCTATGCCTTATGGCTTTATACTAACCACGCATCCTAAATTCTCATCCAAATCATTCATAAGAATGACAAATAAAAATGGACCCAGTACTCCTCCCTGTGGAACACTACTGGTCACAGGTCTTCAGTCCAAGAAACAACCCTCCACCACCACCTCTGTCTCCTGCCATTATGGCAAATTTATATCCAGCTGGCAAGCTCTCACTAATTCCCATGTGATCTAACTTTACTAATTCATCCACCAGATCAAACTTATCAAAGACTTTCCAAAGTCCAAATATATAATGTCTACCATTCTGTTAGAACATAGAACATAGAAGAATACAACGCAGTACAGGCCCTTCGGCCCTCGATGTTGCACCAATCCAAGCCCACCTAACCTACACTAGCCCACTATCCTCCATATGCCTATCCAATGCCCGCTTAAATGCCCATAAAGAGGGAGAGTCCACCACTGCTACAGGCAGGGCATTCCATGAACTCACGACTCGCTGAGTAAAGAACCTACCCCTAACAT
>NC_057718.1:2938044-2942481 GCF_004010195.1 Chiloscyllium plagiosum | reverse complement strand
CAAGGGATTCCAATTCCTTATTACACCACGGCTCCCTCGCACGACCCTTTCCTTCCTGCCTGACAGGTACATAATTATCACGGACACTCAATAGTTGCTCCTTGAACAAGCTTCACATATCAATTACGCCCTTGCCTTGCAGCTTACTTTTCCGAGCCACACATCCTAAGTCATGCCTCACTGCATCATAATTTCCCTGCCCCCAGCTATAACTCTTGCCCTGCAGTGCATACTTATCCCTCTCCATCACTAGAGTAAAAGTCACCGAATTGTGGTCACTGTCCCCACAGTGCTCACCTACCTCTAATTCTAACACCTGGCCTGTTTCATTACCCAGAACCAAATCCAGTATGGCCTCATCTCTTGTTGGCCTATCTACATATTGTGTCAGTAAACCCTCCTGCACACATTGGACAAACACTGACCCATCTAACGAACTTGAGCTATAGCTTTCCCAATCAATATCAGGAAAGTTAAAGTCCCCCATAACAACCACCCTATTACTTTCACTCTTCTCTTGAATCATCCTCGCAATCCTTCTACGTTTCTAGGACTATTAGGAGGCCTGTAAAAGACTCCTTACAGGGTGACCTCACCTTTCCTATTCCTAACCTCAGCCCAAACTACCTCGGATGGCAAGTCCTCATCCATCGTCCTTTCCACCGCTGTAATACTATCTTTGACAAGCAATGCCACACCTCCCCCTCTTTTACCCCCACTTCTGACCCTACTAAAACATTTAAATCCTGGGACCTGCAACAGCCAATCCTGTCCCTGTTCTATCCATGTCTCCGTAATAGCCACAACATCGAAGTCCCAGGTACCACCCCACGCTGCAAGTTCACCTACCTTATTTCGTATACTTCTTGCATTGAAGTATACACACTTCAAGCCACTTTCCTGTTTACAGGCACCCTCCTTTGAGATTGATGCCATGTTCCTAACCTCCCTACACTCCAGGTCCTGCACCCTGTTCTCATTAATCTTTGAATTACTTCCTCACTAATCTCAACCAAGTTTGTGAAACATGATTTCCCTCATGCAAAGCTGGATGCTTCCAGACTTGCTGAGTTTCTCCAGCAATATTGGTTTGTGTTTCAGTCTGCAGCATCAACCATTATTTGTTTTACCAAAGAATTGGATGGTACGGTGGCTCAGTGGTTCGCACTGCTGCCTCACAGCACCAGGGACCCGGGTTCAATACCAACTTCCCGTGCCTGGCTGTGAGGGGTTTGTACATTCTCCCCGTGTCTGTGTAGGTTTCCTCTGGTGCTCCAGTTTCCTCCAAAGATGTCTATGCTAAGTTGCCCATAGTGTTCAGGGATGTATAGTTTAGGGTACATTAGAGAGCGGAAATGCTGGGTAATAAGGTAGGGGAATGGGTCTGGGTGGGATAATCTTCGGAGGGTTGGTGTGGACTTGTTGGGCGAAATGGCCTGTTTCCACATTGTAGGGAATCTATGATTTTATGAATCACTGGGGTGGGTTAGGGGCCAAACAATGAAATCTTCTCATAGTGATGAGGGACATGGATGAGACAACAGATGTTCCCAAAATACCTTCGCTTCAGAAGAGGAAGCTGATATTGTCACGGGAAAGGAGTGAGCGAGATAAGATATTGATTGGGATCCAGAAGAAGATGCTCAAGGTTGGAGGCAGTGACATCATAATAATAATCTGATCATCCATTTCTGCCTCACCCATTTCCTATTAGTTCAGGTCTGTCTGTTCTGTCACATTTCAGCTCAGCTTCTAATTTCAAATTTCATTTTCCACGACAGGAAACAGTTCCTCTGCTGCCTTTGAATTGGTTCCTGTCCTCAGTCTCACTGTTTGAATCCTAAGGCTGTCTTTTATTCTGTCTTGTGTTTCTTCACATTCGTTGGATGGTTACAACAGGGCAACAACAGAGAGAGTCAAGGGTTTCATTTCTCATTCCAGTAAACCCCATCCCCACTAGCTGCAGCTGTCTGTACAAGGGTTAACGGTTGTTTATATTTCACCTTCTGTACTGACTAAGATTGTCTGGTTAATAAGAACTGTTTCTCAGTACCAGGTGGATATTATCCTGTGAGACAGTTAGTATCTGAAAGATTGCATCACAAGATAAACTTCACCATCAGGATAGAAAGGACAGTTCCTGAGAGGAACTATCAGTTCAGTGTGATGATCTTTATTGTGAAACAGTAACTTGTTCTTTTATGTCCAGCTGGAGGTCTCCCAGAGACTCTCATGTCACTCAGATAGAATGTAACTCACTATTCAGTACGATGTCAGAAACGGACTCTGTTTATCAAGACCAAGCCATTCTTCTGCCAAAGATTCATGTGGGTATCCTCCCCACTTGGTCTCAGTAACTCAGAGGAATATCATGAAATTGAATGTTAACACTGAATCTACACTCAGCATCCCTGCTTTCACTGTCGCCCTTCTTAAATAGTGGGGCTCCATTCGCTACCCTCTAATCTATAGGGAATGTTCCAGAGACTGTAGAATCTTGGAAGATGACCACCAATGCATCCATTATTTCCAGGACCACTTCTTTAAGTAGATTATCAGACTCTGAGGATGTATCAGCCTTCAGTCTTATCAATTTCCCCAACACCATTTCTCGACAATTCTGATTTTTTTTTATTTCCTCTCTCTCACTAAACCCTGTGTTCCCAACATTTCTGGAATGTTCTTTGTGTCCTCCTTTGTGAACACAGTATCAAAGTTTGTATTTAATTACTCAACCATTCTTTGTCCCCCATTATAAATTCCTCTGTTTCTGACTGTAAAGGGCCTACATTTATCTTCACTAATCATTTTCTCAAAGTCAGAAGTCACACGGCAGAAGGTAATAATGGAAGGATGCTTGTCGGAATGGAGGCCTGAGACAAGTGGAGTGCTTCAGGGATCCATTGCTGTTTGTTACCTATATCAATGACTTGGATGAGGCATGATTAGTAAGTTTATAGATCACATTAAAATAGGTGGCATTGTGGACAGTGAGGAAGGATGCAGCAGGACCTTGATCAGTTGGGGATTTGGGCCGAGAAATGTCAAATGGATTTTAATATAGATAAGTGAGGTCTTGCATTTCAAAAAGTCCAATCAAAGTTGAAGTTTCATGGTGAATGGAAGACCTTTAGGAGTGCAGTGAAACAAAGGGACCTTGGAGTTCAGGTACATGTTTCTCTGAAAGATGAGTCACAGATAGACAGGGCGGTGAAGAAGGCTTTTGGTACACTAGCCTTCATCAATCAGGACATTGAGTATAGAAGTTGGGAAGTTATGTTGCAGTTGTACAGGATGATGGTGAGGCCTCACTTGGACTATTATGTTCACTTGTGGTCACCTTGCTATAGGAAAGATGTTATTAAGCTGGAAGGAGTGAAGAAGAAATTTATAAGGAAATTGCCAGGACTCAAGGGACTGAGCAATAGGGAGAGGTTGGACAAGCTGGGACTTTTTCCTTTAGAGCATAGGATACTAAGGGGGGATCTTATAGAGGTGCATACGATCGTGAGAACTTGGATGAGTAAATGCACTCAGCCTTTATCCCAGGGATGGGAAATCAAGGATTGGAGGGCATCAGTTTAAGGTTAGAGGGGAAAGAATAAAAGAGAACCTGAAAGGCAACTTCCTTACAGGTGGTGGTATGCATCTGGAATAAGTGTATAGAAAAAGTTTAGGAGGGTGTAGCCCAAATGCAGGGAAATGGAGTTAGCACAGGTGGACATTTTGGTCGATATAGACCAATTTGGGAAAAAGGGCCTCTCTTCATGTTGCAAGACTCTGTGACTCTAGGTATGACCAGGTTATAGTCCAATAGGTTAATGTGAAATCACAAGTTTTTGGAGTAAACATTTCACCTGATGAAGGAACACTATTCTGAAAGCTTTGGTGTCATGTTACTTTTGACTTTGTCCACCCCAGTCCAACACTGGCAACCCCACAAACATTTTCTCTTCCCTTGCCAACAGAAACCATTACAGTCAACTTTTATAGTCCCCTCAAGCTTAGTCTAGCTCATTATTTTCTCTTCCTTAAGCAATCATTAATCAATAACTATTTGGGTCTTTTTTTTGGCCAATTCTGAGCAGGATCGCAAGGGCCCGATGCTCGGCTAAACTATGTTATCTGGCATTCGATTATCTGGCATTGAATTAACTGAAAGAAATACTTCCTGCCCTTGGCCTTTGGATAATCAAGGCTCCTCTGTAATACTACCTCTAATTTCCCGTGTCAGTCACCTTTCCTATTTTATCTCTGTATCAGATGGCAGTAGCTGTGGTAAAGATCCTTTCTCCAGGGAATGGAGGGAGAGATTCCCCATTTCCCCCCAGTCTGACCCCCAGGACCCTTACCTGTGGAGAGACCTCAGTTGGCAGAGGCTGGAGAGGCTGTATCTCTGCTGATCTTTGGGGAAATCCTGTACCTTTAAATGCTGCC
>NC_057718.1:2931956-2937544 GCF_004010195.1 Chiloscyllium plagiosum | reverse complement strand
GGTAAAATCGTCTCATGATAATCCCACTCCGACATTGCCTGCTGCTCAGTGTGATTGGCTCGGTTCCTGTTTTCATTGAAGTTTAAATCTTGCCTGGCAGTTTGAGTTGGTTTAATTTTGCCAGTTGTTTCTGAACTGTTGCCCTCATTTTTCCTATACAGGAACATAGGAGCAGAAGTAGACTATTCAGCCCCTCGAGTCTGCTATCCCATTCAGTAAGATGGCTTCTGATCTGGTTGTGTTCTCCTTCCACCTTCCTGTCTGACCCTTGACCCTTCTCGGAAGGTTTCTGCTGAATTCAGAAGATCTGTTTCCCTTCCTTTACTTCCAGCATTTTGATGGTGAAGGTGGAAGGGGGTAGCCAATGACCATTCCTTCTTCCAGCCCTCTCATCCCTGCTATCTCATCTTTGGTCTTTCCATTCCATACCCTCCATGTTCTCCCTTCTCCACTTCCTTTCCTTCTGAGTACTCCCTCCCTCCCTTCCAGCTCCTCCCACTCTCATCCTTTCCCAAACTTCTTCTGTCTCTCTCTTGTCCCTCTCACCCTCGCATTATTTCTAGCCCTCTCTGTGGTGGCCATTCCCCCATCACCATCGCCCACAATATTTTCCTCAGAAGCCCTATCCAGCTGTGGCTTTAATGGCTGATCATCCCATTGCTCTGAATGGGTCAGGGATAATCTCGTTTCAGACCCTCACAATGTACTCCTCTCATCCTGGTCCCTCCCCCTCCCTTCTCCAACCAGCTTCCTCTTCAACATTGCTTTTCCAGAACTTACAATTGGCATAGAAACCAGGACACATTCCCTGAGCCTGATTGGTGATGACTTAAGATCTCCTGGTATCAATCCTTGGTATCTGATTGGGATCCAGTCAATGTGGGAGAAAGAGGAACACCGGATTGGGTCAGTATATATGTTAGTGAAGCAGCTCACTGGCTTCACTGTGAGCCTCAGGAATGTTGGAGCTGGCTGGGAGATTGGGGTGTTCAAGGGTCAGTGGTTCCCTGCCCCTGACTCTGTTTGACCAATCTTCCCACTTCTGATCCTGTCACCAATGGCCCAGAATATTCTAGCCCTTTGGGAGTATAAATGAATGGGATGTGCTCTTGTGTAGCAGAGGCCTGGAGTGGGTCTCGATGCTGTGACTCAGGGACTGGAGCTGGAACATGGAGCTCTCTGCTCCTGCACATTCACATTGAACCTGATCCCAGCAGCCACTTCACTCCAGAACAATGCAAACATGGAATGGGGGGGGGGGGTAAACTGCAGGCAGCTGGCTCAGACAAGGTGTACAACTCAATGATGAGATGAATTGGTGCCTGAGACCACAGATTATTTGAGAGCTCACCACAAGAGAAAGGATTTGATGCCATGATTGTGGCTGCAGTTCCCTCTCCACAACTGCTCTGTAGCATTTATCCCTGTAACCACTTTCAGGAACAACTCTCTGATCAAAGTTTATGCGAAGATTTGTAGCTCGGGTGCTCGTTGTTGTGGTTCTGTTCGCCGAGCTGGAAGTTTTTGTTGCAAACGTTTCATCCCCTGGCTAGGTGACATCATCAGTGCTTGGGAGCCTCCTGCGAAGCGCTTCTTTGATGTTTCCTCCGGTGTTTATAGTGGTCTGTCCCTGCCGCTTCCGGTTGTCAGTTTCAGCTGTCCGCTGTAGTGGTTGGTATGTTGGGTCCAGGTCAATGTGTTTGTTGATGGATTTTTTGGTGAATGCCATGCCTCTAGGAATTCCCTGGCTGTTCTCTGTCTGGCTTGCCCTATGATAGTAGTGTTGTCCCAGTCGAATTCATGTTGCTTGTTGCGTGTGTGGCTACTAAGGATATCTGGTCGTGTCGTTTCGTGGCTAGTTTATGTTCATGTATGCGGATTGTTAGCTGTCTTCCTGTTTGTCCTATATAGTGTTTAGTGCAGTCCTTGCATGGTATTTTGTACACTACATTCGTCTTGCTCATGTTGGGTATCGGGTCCTTCGTTCTGGTGAGTTGTTGTCTGAGCGTGGCTGTTGGTTTGTGTGCCATTATGAGTCCTAGGGGTCGCAGTAGTCTGGCTGTCAGTTCTGAGCCAGGGGACGAAACGTTTGCAACAAAAACTTCCAGCTCGGCGAACAGAACCACAACAACAACTCTCTGACACTGAGCTGATGGTGAATACTCAATGCAGATCAGTAAACCATCAGCTGCATGCCTGCTCCTGAGGATACAGCTCCCTTTAACTGTAAACTGTCTTGATTTCTTAGTCTGTCTGTGAGATTGTTTGTCTAATCAAACCTGCTTTTTTGCAGTTAAATAAATTACACCCAACATTTGGAGATGGTTTAAAATAAAGTCAATCCAAATTATTCCTTATGTGGCAAAGAGAGAGTCTCATATCAAATCTGAACATTGATCATTTAAAAAAAGTAAAATCGTTATTTTAAATAGAAAGTACAAGCAAAGAGTTGGGCATTATTCAGTTACAGACAAAGGGCAATACACACAGATTATAACACTGTCCATTTGCAGAGGTTATGAGGACCAATCACCCTTTGCAGTGTGGATCACGTGACCTACAAACAACATTTCGTTAAACATCTTCAGCTGCTTCATCATTAACCTTCCCTCCATCATAAGGTTAGAATTGGTGCTGTTCTCCAATGATTTCAAAATGTTCAGCACCATTCACATCTCCTCAGAAACTGAAACAATGCATTTCCAAATTCAGAAAGAGCAGGACAGAAGCTAGGAGTTCTACAGTGACCAACTCACCTCTTGACTCCACAAAGCCTGCCTACCATCTGCAAACCACAAGTCAGGAGTGTGATGGAATATACCCTACTTTAGTGGATGGTGCAACTCCAATAATACTTAAGAAGCTTGACACCATACCGGACAAAGCAGCCCACTTGATTGACACTGTTATGAAGTTGAAGGCATGTACTGTGCCTTAAGGGAGAGTGAATACTGTCCTGAACTGAACGCTTACAAGAACCTGTGTATATGACTAGGTGGCAGTCCCAGAATGTACTGGAAAATTGAAAATGTCAAACAGATACCTGAGTTTTGATTGCTGATTTGACAACAATTTGAATTTAACCAATCAGTTTAAATTATGCCTCAGAATACTGAAACCGAATTGAGTTTAAATTTATTGTTTTGCCAACATCGAACCAATGAGATGATCTGAGGTTGGAGATATAAAAATGCAGGCATTTTAAAAATTGGAGAGGGAGCAACAGCTATCGAGAGAGACCCAAGAAATGAGGAAACTCTCTATCAAAGATACCATTTTTCATGAAACATACTCGCAATAAAAAGGAGGAAGATGACCCAGAGAATTCAGCAGCCGTAAGAGTGAAGTCACTGAAGATGACAACGGCTGCATGGTTTTGAAATTAAGTTGATGTAATTTTAATAAGTGTCTTATTGGAACATTATATTGTTATAGAGTTGGAAGCAGGTAATAAGCAGTTGAGAGAAAGGGGAGGCTAAGAGTTGTGAATAATTGTTTAATGTTCACTTTTACAGTTAAAAAATAAGTTGATGTTATTTTCTTTAAATAATTCTTTAAAAGTTCTCTGTCGCTCATATTTTGACAGACTAAGAGGTGAGGTGAGCTTTTCTGGGTGTTTGGTTAAGTAACAGAGGGGTTCATCGCTGTGTCGTAACAGCACCACATCCGTAAACACCCATTCCCTTCTCCACCGATGCTCAGTAATAGTAACATATACCATCTCCAAGATGCTCTGCAGTAATTCACCAAAGATCCATAGACAGCATCTTCCAAACCCATGTCCACATCTGCCTAGAAGGACGAGGGCACCAGACATATGGGAACATCAGCCTCTGCAAGTTCCCCTCCAAGCCACTCCCCATCCTAACTCGTAAATATATTACCATTCCTTCTCTGTTGCTGGGTCAAAATCCAGGAATGCACTTCCCAAGTGCATTGGAGATCTACCTACAGCACATGGATTGTCATGGTTCAAGAAGGCACCTCACCACCAGTAATTGCAAAATAATAACAATAATGGTGATGATAATAATAGAAATCTCAATGCAGATAGACAGAGTCATCATTATCATGAATACAGGATGGATTCACAACAGGAAACAGGGATAAATTAGTCTCTTTCAGGCTGTGACTAGTGAGATCTTTCATCCATTTGTTCATGGATATCACTGGCTAGGCAGCATTTATTGCTGACTCTGAAGTACTCAAAGAAGAGATACGAATTAATCAAATTAAACTATGCTTCAGGACTCACATTAGGCCAGACAGGGTAAGGATCAGTGTTGAAAATTCAACTATTTAAAACTTATATCAACGAGTGTGCATGATCTGGGAAGAGTCCCCTGCAATTAGTATCACAGTGACACATTCTGTGAAGAGAGTCCTACAGTCAGTATCATAGTGAGACATTCTGGGTAGAGTGCCCTGCAGTCAGTGTTATGAAGTTGAAGGTGTGTCCAGGGATGGCAGGGTTACAGTAACAAGAACTTTTTAAATCCAAAGCAGGGATTCATCACAATGTCTCTGATCATCCTTATGTTCCAAAAGCCAGGCATCGCATAGAAAGATGGCTTATTTAGTTTAGGTTTTGGAAGTTTGTTCAGAGCCTGTTGAACCACAATTTAAAAACAGTATTAGTTTCCAAAATTAATCTTTACACAAATGCAGCAACAAAGTAAAATTTCAGATGTTCTGGGTTTATCCAGGAAGTAACTCAGTGGTTCCTGCCTGGAAGCTCCCAGCCTCTCACCAGCCGGTGGGGAATTTGTGTATCCCAGAGCCAATGACAGTTGAGGCTGCAGTTGATCTTAACACCTTGAGGCTACAAAGAAAGTGCTGTCCATTATTCATTGGTGTGTGTGTGTCAGACATGACCAATAATGGCCTTTGACCACACTGCACTCACTGCCCACTATCAGTTCATGCCACCATCAGGGAAACTAGTAATGGGCAATAAGAGCTGGCGCAGACAACCATACCCATATCCCCAGAGTGATTGCAATAAACACAGGGCCATGTTGAGTGAAGGTTTATTTTTATTTTGTTCCTGGGCCAGCATTCACTACTCATCCCTAATTGCCCCTTGAACTGACTGTCTTGTTAGTGTCTTTTCAGAGGGTTGTTTAGAGGCAATCACATTACTAGGAGTGTGGGGTCACATACAGACCAGCCCAGTTATAGAACATACATAGAACATAGAAGAATACAGCGCAGTACAGGCCCTGCCAGCATTCACTACTCATCCCTAATTGCCCCTTGAACTGACTGTCTTGTTAGTGTCTTTTCAGAGGGTTGTTTAGAGGCAATCACATTACTAGGAGTGTGGGGTCACATACAGACCAGCCCAGTTATAGAACATACATAGAACATAGAAGAATACAGCGCAGTACAGGCCCTTCGGCCCTCGATGTTGCGCCAATCCAAGCCCACCTAACCTACACTAGCCCACTATCCTCCATATGCCTATCCAATGCACGTTTAAATGCCCATAATGAAGGAGAGTCCACCACTGCTACTGGCAGGGCATTCCATGAACTCACGACTCGCTGAGTAAAGAATCTACCCCTAACATCTGTCCTATACCTACC
>NC_057718.1:2926197-2928071 GCF_004010195.1 Chiloscyllium plagiosum | reverse complement strand
CGCTTTTATAGGAAAAAACCTACCCGGCTGCCCCTCCGGTCTTCGTCACTTCCCCCTGCTGCTCCCGCTCTTTCTGTAAAAGAGAGAAAAAAAAACACCGCTGCCCACTACCGGTAAGTAATTTTAAAACAAACAGTCTTACCTTAGCTGCTGCTCGCACTCAAAGTTATAACCAACAGGTTTCCCTCTCTGACAGATGTGTTCATTAACTGGGAAGTTATTGATGACCATTGACCAGGTTTCAATTGTCACCATTAGGTTGGGTTTTTAATTCCACTTCATTGGTTGTTGTTCTCAGTCTCACAGTCAGTGTGTCAGGTCATCTGTCTGAGACATGGAGGACTCAATGAATGACAGGACACGAGGAAGCTCAGAGGGACAGAGGGAGCTTGGAGAGCTTATCCAGAGATCCCTGAAGGTGGCAGGACAGGGTAAAAGGGTTGATACGAAGGCAAATGGGATACTTGCCTTTATCAGTCAAGGCATAAACTGTAAGAGCAGGGAGGTGATGTTGGGGCTATACAGGACATTAGTCAGGCCACAGCTGGAGAACTGTGTGTAGTTCTGGTCACCACACAATAGGAAGGATGTAATTGAAATTGAGAGGGTACAGAGGAGATTCAACAGGATGTTGCCTGGGATGGAGCATTTCAGTGATGAAGAGAGGCTAGATAAGCTTGGGCTGTTTTTTTTGGAGCAGAGAAGGTCATGGGGTTTGGGAATCTGAGTGCAGTGCAGAAGATTAGAAGTGGCAGAGATAAGAGGAATAGCAACAGCCATTTCCCTACGGAAGGCAAATTCAAAACTAGAGCACAGATTTTTAAAGTGAGAAGAGAAAGATTTAAAAGGGACCTGGGGAGCAATTTTTTCACAGAGACTGATTCGTATCTGAACTGACAGAGAACATGATAGATACAGGTACAGTTACAACATTCAAAAGACACCTGAACAGGTCAATGAATTGGAAAGGTTTCATTGGATACAGGCCAAATGCCCGGCAAATGGAACCAGTTTAATTTGGGAAATGTGGTCGAATTGGACTGAAGATTCTATTTCCATGCTGTATGACTCGATAATTCTATAAAAGGCAGGAGGTTGAGAGGGGAAAGGTCTTTTCACACAAAGGATGGTGACAATCTGAAATGTACTGCCTGGGAAGAGAGCTGAGGCTGGAAATCTCACAACCTTTGAAATGTCCTTGCAGGAGCAACTGAAATGTCACAACATTCAAGGCTGTGAGCATAGTAATGGCAATTGGGACTAGAGTAGGTTCAATGGAGTGTTTGATGGGACCACTTGATGGGCTGAAAGGCCTCTCCTGTACTGATTGAATCTGTTATTCTACATGCTGATAGCATCATCACTGCATCACACCCTATGACCTGAGAGTACAAAAGTCTCCGACTCTATCTTGCAACAGATCATATGAAGCATGAGAAATAATCCTGCTCTCTGTCACCCAATCACTATTGTTAGCCCAGATATTGCCGTGCCTGAAGATGGTCATGTTTATGTATAATAGGAGCCCCTTCCATTTCTGAAGCAGCTGTACATAATAGTACCTTTTAGACTCGTGAATAACACAATCCCCATTCCCAGATTCTCATGTTCTCAGAGAAAGCACAAACATTGCTGTGGTAAAAACAATGGCTGCAGATGCTGGAAACCAGATTCTGGATTAGTGGTGCTGGAAGAGCACAGCAATTCAGGCAGCATCCAAGGAGCAGTGAAATCGACGTTTCGGGCAAAAACACTTCATCAGGAATAAAGGCAGGGAGCCTGAAGCGTGGAGAGATAAGCTAGAGGAGGGTGGGGATGGGGAGAAAGTAGCATAGAGTACAATAGGTGAGTGGGGGAGGGGATGAAGGTGATAG
>NC_057718.1:2920996-2925560 GCF_004010195.1 Chiloscyllium plagiosum | reverse complement strand
AGATAGCCACTTTCTTTAGAGACCGCAATTTCTCTTCCCACGTGGTTAAAGATGCCCTCCAACGCATCTCGTCTACATCCTGTACCTCCGCCCTCAGACCCCACCCCTCCAACCGCAACAAGGACAGAACGCCCCTGGTGCTCACCTTCCACCCTACCAACCTTCGCATAAACCAAATCATCCGCATAAACCAAATTATCCAAATTTCCACCACCTCCAAACAGACTTTTTACCTCTACTATTTCATTCTTTTTGTGGCTAGTTGATGTCCATTTACCTATTCAATGATCATTTAAATGCCCTTCAAGTTGACGAGTCTACTACTGTTGCAGGCAGGGCATTTCTTACCCCTACTATTCTCTGAGTAAAGAAACTACTTCTGACATCTGTCCTACATCAATCACCCAATTTAAAGCTATGTCCACTCTTGCTAACCATCAGCATGCAAGGAAAAAAGTTCCCATTGTCCAACTTATCTAAGCCTCTGATTATAGTGTATGTCTCAATTAAGCCAACTCTCAACCTTCTTCTCTCTCGTGAAAACAGCCTCAAGTTCATCAGTCTTTCCTCATAAGATTTTCCCTCCATACCAGGCAACATCCTACTAAATCTTCTCTGAACCCTTTCCAAGGTTTCCACATCCTTTTTATAATGCGGTGACCAGAACTGGACGCAATACTCCAAATGTGGCTGCACTAAAGTTTGTACAGCTGCAGCATGATCTCATGGTTCTGAAACTCAATCCCTCTACTAATAAAAACTAACACACCAAATGCCATCTTAATAACCCTATTAACCTGGGTGGCAACTTTCAGGGATCTATGTACATGGACACAGAGATCTCTCTGCACATCTAAACTACCAAGAATCTTACCATTTGTTCAGTACTCTGCATTCCTGGTACACCTTTCAAAGTGAATCACCTCACACTTTTCCACATTAAACTCCATTTGCCACCTCTCAGCCCAACTCTACAGCTTATCCATGTCTTTCTGTCGTCTAAAACATCCTTCGTCACTATCCACAACTCCATCAACCTTAGTATCATCCGCACTAGGTCGAGATATTACCCAAGATAGCATGAACTGATATGTCCTTTGTTAAGTATTTGAGATTTTACCAGCTTTCAGACTAGTTTTAATTTAATCACATATTTTCTCTTAAAGTTGAAAATGCCCCAGTCCTTCTCCAGTCTCCAAGCCTGGAACGTGTCACTGAGGGTCACACTACCCGGTTACAGTGCACTATGAGGAACGCTGCAGTGACACACACCGATGTTCACTGGGACCAGGAGCAACCAGGGAAGAAAATGGAGTGGGCTTTAACACATCACGTGAGGAACATCACACAATGGAGTCCAGGGTTCACTGTGTAATTCCAGTCTTCCAGAGACCCCTCCAATAACAGCTTCATTCTGACCATCACAAGCACGCAGCCCAGAGACACTGGGGTCTATTACTGTAAAGTGTGGATTGATATCAGTGGGACAGGAACCCAACTGACTCTAATGGATAAGTCCTGTTTACATGATACTAACTGATCTCTGATTGTGTGGGTGATGGACAGGCTGCAATTTGGGGATCCAATCCTAATATTTGCTTTTTATTTTTAATTTATGTTTTAAAATGTCTTCCACAATCTCAAAAACAATGTTTCTACTTGAGCTGTAAAGTGTCTTAAATGAATTAAATCAGTAGTTCTATATTTCACTTTTTCTTCATTTCGTGATTGTTGGCGAAATATCCCAATATATTATTCACCAAATTAAAATATCAAGAGCCCAGTGATCCCCTCCTGATTTGCTGGGGGTGATTGTGGTGATGAGTCTGTTCATCTGTCAAAGGGACACTCCTCAGGAAGGTGCAGTGTAGTCTGTGTCTCTCCACCTGTGTGTGACGTAGGGCTTTGGACTAAGGCCTCTGAGGGAGGGATCTAGCCGCTTCAGGGACTTTGGCTGGTTCTCAACCTGTTCAGCAAGGCCCACTCTCAGTGTAGGAGCTCCAAGACAGCCATTTGACAAATGACCTCTGTCACAAGAGGACAATGTGCGAGTGTTATCCCACAGTCTCCATCACCTTGATCTGAAGGATGTCTTGTTTGTGGATCTTTCTCAGGAATGTTGCTCGGTACGGAGCAAGCTGAGGAAGGGGAAGCACCGAGTGGATCATTTTGGAGTCAGGTTCCAAGCGATCGACTGTGATAGGGTACTCTTTAGTCAGAGACACAGGCAGATGCTTCTGCGGAAGATAGCAAGTCATCAGAATGATGGATTGCCTGCCTCGTACCAGGATCGAGAATATCTCAACGGAGGCTGCAGAATGTTCTCAAAGGGGAGAGTAACTGCCAGAGGTTGTTGTTCACATTGATATCAACAAAATAGGAAGAGAAATGGATGAGATTCTGATGAGAGAATGCAGAAAAAATAGGCAGGAGATTAAAATGGAGGTCCTCGAGATAGTAATATTTACATTATTCCTGGTGCCATGAGCTAATGACAGTAGGAATAGGAAGATAGAGCAGATGAATACATAACTGAGGAGCTGTTTTAAAACTGTAACTAATGAACTTGAAGGGCCCTATACAGACAACAAACAAAACTAATGTCATTTACAAAATACCTTGCAAGAACTGTAACAAACACTACTTTGGACAAACAGGCAGAAAACTAGCCACCAGGATACATGAACATCAACTAGCCACAAAAAGACATGATCCACTCTCACTAGTATCCTTACATACAGATGAGGAAGGACAACACTTCGACTGGGACAACATATCCATTCTAGGACAAACCAAACAAAGACGCCCACGAGAGTTCCTAGAATCATGGCATTCTAACCAGAACTCTATCAGCAAACACATTGACTTGGATCACATTTACAACCCCCTGAGAAAAACAGGAAATGGCATCACCATGGGAAACGACATCACAACAGGAAACAATGTCACCAACACAAGGAAACCTAAACACATAAATAAAATGCAGGCCATACAACCAGTGCTTCATCTGGAGACTCACTAATGATGTTACCTAGTATGGCGATGAAATATCTGAAAATGAACAAACCTACATCCACATCCTGTACTACAGACCTCACAATAGAAAGTGGTAAATTGAGAAACAAATTTTTAAGGAGATCTCAGTTATCTGTAAGAATGATAGGGTTGTAATGATAGAGGATTTTAATTTTCCAAGCATAGACTGGGACTGCCACAGAGCTCAGGACTTTAATGGAGAGGAATTGTTAAGTGCGTGCAAGAAAACTTTTTTATTCAGTATGTGGAGCAAAACTTCACCTTCTATTGGGAAATAAGGCAGGACAAGAGACTGAGGTGTCAGTGATGGAGCACTTTGGGGTCAGTGCTCATAATTCTATTAGTTTTAAAATAGTAATAGAAAAGGATCAACCTGATCTAAAAGTTAAAGTTTTAAATTGGAGGAAGGTAGATTTTGATGGTATTAGGCAAGAGCATTCAAAAGTTGACTCTGAGAGGCTATTCACAGGTAAAGGAGGGTTTGGAAAGTGGGAGGCCTTCAAAAATGAGGTAGCATAAGTCCAAAGACCATAGGGCAAGGCTGGTAGATGTTGGAAATGCAGGGTGACTAGAGAAATTGAAGCTCTGGTCAAGAAAAAGAAAGAGGTATATGACAGGTATAGAGTGTAAGGATCAAGTTAATCCCTTGAGATGTCTAAGAGCAGTAGGAGTACCCTCAAGAGGGAAATCAGGAATGCAAACAAGAGACATGAGATAACTTTGGCAAATGGGGTTAAGGAGAAACCAGAGACTATATAATAACAGTAAAGGCAAAAGTGAAACTAGGGAGACAATAAGGCCCCTTAAAGATCAACAAGGCCATTTATTTGTGGAACAGCAGAAGATGGGTGAAACACTAAATGAGTATTTCACCTCAGTTTTTACTGTGGAGTAGCAAATGGAAGCTCAAGAATGTGGAGAAATAAACAGTGAGGAGCTGTTGGATGCAAAAAGGTGGACAAATCCCTGGGACCTGATCAAATGTACCCAGAACTCTGTGGGAAGCTAGGAAAGTGATTGCTGGACGCATTGCTGAGATATGTGAACCATCGATAGGCACAGGTGAAGCACTGGAAGCCTGGAGTTTAGCTAACATGGTGCCACTATTTAAGAAAGGAGGTAAGGAAAAACCAGAGAATTATAGATCAGTCAGCCTGACATCGGTGATGAACAAGTTATTGGAAGGGATTCTGAATCAGAGGATTTAGAAAGGCAAGGAATGATTAGGGGAGAAAGTGAGGTCTGCAGATGCTGGAGATCAAAGTTGAAACTTTATTGCTGGGACAGCACAGCAGGTCAGGCAGCATCCAAGGAACAGGAGATTCGACGTTTCGGGCACAGGCCCTTCTTCAGGAATGAGCAGAGAGTGTCCAGCAGGAGAAGATAAAAGGTAGGGAGGAGGGACTTGGAGGAGGGGCGTTGGAAATGTGATAGGTGGAAAGAGGTCAAGGTGAGGGTGATAGGTCGGAGTAGGATGGAGGCAGAGAGGTCAAGAAGAAGACTGCAGGACAGGAAGGCGGTGCGGGGC
>NC_057718.1:2889285-2919949 GCF_004010195.1 Chiloscyllium plagiosum | reverse complement strand
CCTGCAATCTTCTTCCCGACCTCTCCGCCCCCACCCCAATCTGTCCTATCACCCTCACCTTGACCTCTTTCCACCTATCACATTTCCGACGCCCCTCCCCCAAGTCCCTCCTCCCTATCTTTTATCTTAGCCTGCTGGACAAACTTTCCTCATTCCTGAAGAAGGGCTTATGCCCGAAACGTCAATTCTCCTGTTCCCTGGATGCTGCCTGACCTGCTGCGCTTTTCCAGCAACACATTTCCAGCTCTGAGTCTCTTAAAGAGATGACAAAGAAGATTGATGAATGCAGAACAGTGGATGTTGTCTTTCTGGACCTTAGCAAGGCACTTGACAAGATTTCTCATGGTTTACTGGTTAATAGGGTTAGAGCACATGAAATACAGAGAGAGCTAGCCACTTGGATACAAAATTGCCTCAAAGGTAGTAGACAGAGGGTAGTAGTGGAGAGTTAATTTTCAGACTGGAGGTCTGTGACCAGCGGTGTGTGGCAAGGATCAGTACGAGATCCACTGCTTGTGTCATTTATATAAATTATTTGGATGTGAACATAGGAAACATAATTCATATAGTTCTGCAGGTGTTGTGGACAGAAGAAGATAACCTAAGAGTACAATGAGATCTTGGTGTTGAGGAGTGACAGATAGAGTTTCATTTAAATAAATATGAAATGCTGCATTTTGGAAAAGCAAACCAGAGCAGGACTTATACGCTTAATGGGAAGGTCCTGGGGCATGTTGCTGAACAAAAAAACCTTGGAGTGCAGGTTCGTAGTTCTTTGAAAGTGGAGTTGCAAGGACACAGGATAATGAGGAAGGGCATTTGATCAGTGCTTTGAGTGTAGGAGTTGGGAAGTCATGTAGTGGCTATACAAATCATTGGTTAGGCCATTTTGGATTACTGTGTTCAATTCTGGCCTCCCTGCTATAGAAATGATATTATAAACCTTGAAAAGGTTCACAAAAGATTTACAAGAATGTTTCCAGGGCTGGAGGGTTTGAGCTGTAGGGAGAAGCCGAATAGGCTGGGGTTGTTTTCCCTGGTGCATCAGAAGCTGAGAGGTCACCTTTTAAAGGTTCATAAGATCATGAGGGGCATTGATAGGGTAAATAATGAAGGTCTGTTTCTCAAGGAAGGGAAGTTTAAAACTGGAGGACATAGGTTAAAGATGGGAGGGGAAAGATTTAAAAGGCACCTCTGGGGCAACCTTTTCATGCAGAGGGTGGTGTGTGTTTGGAATGACCTTACAGAATAGTGTTATGTCCCTGCCTGAGTTTACCTAAACCTTTAACTACCTTTTGAAATTCTTGCTGATATTCCCCTATCTTCATTCTGATGTATCCGACCCACTCTCTCTCAGAGACCTGGGCACGTATTTATATTTCTGTTCAGCAATGAGGCAGGCTGATGATCCAGGATGCATAATGCTTCAGTGCAATGTCACTCACTGTGACTAATCTTCACTGTGATCAGTCCTCACTTCCGACGATCTCTGCCTCCTGGTTCTTGGAGATGTTTCTGATTCTCACTGGCTTCAACTGAGGCAAGCTGTCAGCTCGTATTGAAACAGCTGCTCCTCTGTCACATTTCAAAGCCTGTTTCAAAGCCTTGCACCTTCAAATTAATGGTTCAGACTCTGTTATGACTCTTTTTGACCTGCTCCAGGCATGCAAGCTTCACCTTTAGTTCTCTATCTTTATTTGCTTGAACTCTCTCCTTGTTGAAGTACTTCCATTTCTCCAGATATTCTCTCCTTGTATGAGGTGATCTTTGTTTTGTAATGAAGGTGCTGTTAACACACAATATTTTCTAAAGTAGCCCAATGGGCCACGCACCTAGAGCATGTGGTTGTCCCCTCCTGAACCATCATTGCACTTGTGTTTGTGTTATGACTCACATCGTGTCCAGTGGAATTCAGCCGATGATGTTGATGACTGCCCTTCTGAAGTGTGGGCTTTTGGGTGGGTGTCAACACTAGCTTGAGGTCTGCCCCTCTGATTGTATCAGAAAATTCCCAACCTTTCCTCATGGAACTGACAGAGTGTGGAACCTGGTAGCCATCTGTGTATCAGAGAAGATGGCCTGTACACTTGGTCGTTGAGATCAAACACTCCTTTTGAAATGGTGCTTCATCACTCCTAAGTGTGCAGCCATGGAAAGACCACTTGTATTTTGTGGACTGTGGAGCGAAAATTGGAGAAGATATTATTTTAAACTGTGTGAGAAAGAGTTTGCAATTTTGATAAAAGCTTCCTGGAACACACTGAAATATTACCCAAAGCAGTTGAGGACAACATGCTCATCATGTCAGTGTGTCATAAAGCAACTCAGCGATGTTTGTGGGTCTGATGGGGACCAGAACTTGTAATAAATCATCACTGTCCTGTTAACGAAAACCTTGTTGTGCATCATGGTAGTGCCTATATCCTGTGACCAGGAGGCCGAGGTTCAAGTCCTAACTGCTCCAGAGGTGTGTAATAATATCTCTGAATGGGTCAATTAGAAAAATTCTTTGAATTTAAAAAGATAGTAATATTTTAACCTGAATTAGTCACTTTGGGGTAATATTGGGGCAATTCAGTGGTTTCATTAAATTACAAAGACTCTGGGAATAGTGGGGCTCGATTTTAAGCTCTCTTCCCCCAGTGAGGTCTTCTCTACAGAAGTATAAATGGTGCTGCTGTGCCTGCCACTCAGTGTATTTGAACTCTTATATCTAGAAAAAGAACTGTGCATTGACTCTTAATAATAATAAACAATAATATTCATTTATCTGTCATAATTAATGCTATCACAATAAAATACAGTATAAATCAACAATTTACACTCCAAATGCAAGTGCTTTAACCTAACTCTGGATGATCATATCCCACAACACTTGACCTTGGCCATGCTCCATGTGGCGATGTTGTCTGGTCTTCTTCTTCCCATGTTTTCAGGGTGCCTTCTCTTCTCAGTGGTTAGTCTTGAGTTACCACCCTGAGCATGGTGTTGCAGTGTTTCTTATACTCCAAAGTCTTCAGGCCTTTTTTGGAGGGCCTTCACTGTTCACCAACAGATCAATCAGTCTCAATCACCCTGATCGATCAGACCCAACCAGGCGTTGGCATGTTGAGGCCTGGGTGATCCTTAAACCTCCATACATGGAGGTGCTGGGCACATGCAGCTTCCTCCAAGTAAGGCGTCTATGTGTCTGGTACACAATTCAATGTTTTTTGATCACCCTGAGTATGATTGACTCCATGCAAACCTGAATTCAGGTGTTTATTGTAGAGTCTGCAGCTACTGGGTTGATTGCAAACTGTCTGTTGGTAGCTGTGGCCTGTCTGGATTCTGCAGTGTGTTTATGAGCACAGATGTTAGGAGTAGGTTCTTTACTCAGCGAGTTGTGAGTTCATGGAATGCCCTGCCAGTAGCAGTGGTGGACTCTCCCTCATTATGGACATTTAAGCAGGCATTGGATAGGCATATGGAGGATAGTGGGCTAATGTAGGTTAGGTGGGCTTGGATCGGCGCAACATCGAGGGCCGAAGGGCCTGTACTGCGCTGTATTCTTCTATTCTATTCTATTCTTCACTTTACTGATGACTGAAAGTAGACTGATGGGGCCATAACTGGCCAGATTGGATTAGTCCTGCTTCTTATGTAAAGGACATAGATGGGCAATTGGCAATTGGCAATTGAGAGAGGCTGTTATATGGTAAATCTGCAGGTTTCCTTGCCCATGTTTGACCTGATGCCAAAATAGAAGACTCCTATTTGATTCATACATAATCAGTACTTAATGTCCAGCCGTGATTGCCCAGAGAGCAGTTAAGCACCAACCACATTGCTGTGGGTCAGCAGTCACATGCGGGACAGACCAGTTAATAATGGCAGTTTCCTTGCCTAAGGGCATTGTGAACCAGATGTGTATTTACAAAAATCAAAGATAGTTTCATGGTCATTCTCACTGAGAATAGATTTCATTTCCAGAATTTGTTTTAATAATAACTTGAACTGGAAATCCACCAGGTGCTCTGCTGGGTTTGGAAACCATTGTGCCTTAAAGCTATGAGATACAGGTAAACTCATGTAGTGCCACTGGACTGTAGCGTTACTTTTTCATTAAAGAGAGATGATTGGGGTTGCTTTAACCTTAGGTTCACCATGCCTCAGATGAGGAGACAGATTGAGAAGGAGTGTCTGGTGTCACTGTGCATCAGAAAACAAGTCTTCCAGCCACCTGAGCTAACCAACCCCCAGTAATGAGCAAGTGATGGAGAGAATAAGGTGACATTGACATTAGTAGTCAGGTGATAGATTCTAGAGAATGGAGAAGGAGTATTGTGGATCAGAGAGAAAGGTTCTGTCTCCCAATCTATCAAGCATTATCTTATAAATGCAGGGCACATTACAGAAACCTCCTGGGGTCCGGCTATAGTCACTCTGATGGAAACAAAACTTTCTGAACATTGACCAGGCCACAAGGTACCTGAAGAGCCATCCAGATTGGATCCAAAATTAGAACCAAATCTGAAACCAACTCCCTGAGCATTAGCCTGGGCCTCTGGATTCCTGTGGAACAGTAACATTACCACTCTGCTCCCATCTGCCTGTCTAGAACAGGAAAGACCAGAACAAAATGTTCAGCAAGCCAGGAATGGAGAGATTGTTGGCAGCATATCAATGTGATGAACATGATTAGAACTGATGGCTTGGTGTTTGATCATTGCTTTCACAGCACAATCCAGAGCGGCTGATGATCCAAATCCAACTGCAGATTATTGAAATATGAGAATGTTGCAGGTGAGTTCAGGTGGTTTTTGAGGATGTTGGATTCTGTCATGGGAAGGTTCAGTCTGATGGGACATGTCTGACCGTGTGTTTGAATCTTTTGTCACTGAGCGTCAGGTTTTAGTGTTAGAGTAGGAGGTATGACACAGACCAGTTCCTGAAATTGAGGGTTTATGGGGATCTTATGAAAAAGGAAGAGTAGTAAGCTGGTTGGCCCTTTCAGCCTGCTCCACCATTCAATAACATCATGGATGATCGCTGCATCTTTCATGAAAGGGAAGGTGTTTTTGTGGGCACTCTCCATGCTGAGGAATAGTGCCTCCTCCTGGGAGGAGCAGGAATAATGGGAGACTCCCATTTCATCAGAGGCCTCCTGCCTCTCCATGTGATCCGTTTTATCCCCATGCATGGCTGGGAATGTGTATCCAGGATCCTGTAACCCAAGGGCCACAGTGGGCCCTGTGAACACCTTTCCATTGTAATCTTTCATGTTTGCAGCTCATGAAAGATGACCTTATACCTTCATGGTTTGAGCCTGTGGCTGGTTGCATGAAACCTGCTTTGAGACAATTCCTCATCCCCCCAGCTGATTGGGATTTGATGCACATCCAGAACTTTATTTTTATAGCTGTCTGATTCCTTCTCCCATAGTCCCTGTGATTGGGTCACATTATTATCAATTTGGGAATATCCTTCACTTTCTGTTTCTCTGCACATACTTTATAAATCTGCTGGGCTCTGACTTTATTGCTGCTCCTGATTTAAATATAGTGTGTGGGGCTGATTGAAGAAATAACTAAAGATGGTGCATTATCCCAGGGAACTCAGAAACCAGTTACAGTTACAATGTTTTAAACATTTCTTTATATTTCATTCCAGAACTCAGGGGATTTTCTGGAAGATTCCAATGCTGTGTACTCGGTGAGAATTTAAAATTTTACGACATGGGAAAATTGCAAACATCCTTACATTGTGCATATGTTACTAGGTCCCAGTTTATAATATTTCTCTGTTTTCTGTTAGACGTTAAAGCCAGTGGATCAGTCTGTTTACAACAACCTTAAAGGTATATTTCTGGAACATTAACAAGGGCTCAGGAGGAGCTTGTGGATCTGTTACATTTTGCATCCATGAGGAAAAGTCTGGGAAAGTTTCATTGAAATGAGCAGCAACACTGCATAAAGCAGCAGAGAGTAGTTAGTCCCATGTGGTGGCAGGACATCATTGGAGCTGTGTGTCACTGTGTGGGAAAGAATCTTTGAGATATCATTAACACACACAAACACAAACTTTCCCATGAAAGGCTCCCAGCCACAGGCTCAAACCATGAGGGTATAAGGTCATCTTTCATGAGCTGCGAAAGATTACAATGGAAAGGTGTACACAGGGCCCACTGTGGCCCTTGGGTTACAGGATCCTGGACACACATTCCCAGCCATGTATGGGGATAAAATGGATCACATGGAGAGGCAGGAGGCCTCTGATGAATTGGAAGTCTCCCATTATTCCTGCTCCTCCCGGAAGGAGGCGCTATTCCTCAGCATGTAGAGTGCCCACAAAAACACTTGCCCTTTCATGAAAGATGCAGTGATCAGCCATGATGCTATTGAATGGTAGAGCAGACTGAAAGGGCCAACCAGCTTACTGCTCTTCCTTTTTCATAAGATCCCCATAAACTCTCAATTTCAGGAACTGGTCTGTGTCATACCTTCTACTCTAACACTGAAATCTGACGCTCAGTGATAAAAAACTCAAACACACGGTCAGAGATGTCCCATCAGACTGAACCTTCCAATGACAGAAACCAACATCCTCGAAAACCACCTGAACTCACCTGCAACATTCCCATATTTCCATAATCTGCAGTTGGATTTGGATCATCAGCTGCTCTGGATTGTGCTGTGAAAGCAATGATCAAACACCACGCCATCAGTTCTAATCATGTTCATCACATTGATATGCAAATAATGAACAATTGTCCTTCATAGCCCCAGGGTGGTAAGAACAACCCCATTCTTGACTGACATTGTCTCTGGGGTACACACACTCTGCACTGGCTGGTGAGACAGCTGGGAGCTTCCAGGCAGGATTCACTGAGTTACCTCCTGGATAAACCCTGAGCATCTGAAATTATCCTTCGCTGTTGTATTTGTTGAAAGATTGATTTTGGAAACTAATAATGTTTTTAATTTTGTTTCGACAGGCTCTAAACAAATGCCTGAAGCCTAAGCTACTGAAGCAATCCTTCCATATGATGCATGGGTCCAGGAACATAAGGATTATCAGATACTGACTGCAGTGCACTCTCCCCAGACCATGCCCCGTTGTTGATAGAGATTGTAAATAGTTAAGGCTTCGGCAGTGAACCTGTTACAATATCTGTTCCTTACCCTGTCTGGCCTCATGTGACTCCAGAATTTAATTTACTTAACTCATATCTCCCCACTTGGCACTTCAGAGTGGGCAATAAATGCTGACCAGCTATTGATAACGATGAACAAATGGAAGAAAAACCTCACTAGTTACACACCGAAAATGACTCATTTATCTCAGCTTTCTCTTTCCTTTTGTGAATCTATCCTCTATTCATGATAATAAAATCCCCCCTTCAACATGAGCTCTTATTGTATGGTGTAACCTTTGATGAGCTTTGAAAATATAAATGTCCCACATTGACAGAGCGACCTATCTCCACATTGCTTGTTATTAAGTTTTGAGAAGATTTGTAGCTCAAGTTGAAGAGCTGGCTGTAGGTTTGCTCACTGAGCTGGAAGATATGTTTTCAGATGTTTCATCACCATATTAGGTAACATCATCAGTGAGCCTCTGGATGAAGCACTGGTGGCTAGGCCCAATTTATATTTATGTGTTTAGGTTTCCTTGGGTTGGTGATGTAAATTCCTATGGTGATGTAATTTTCTGTTCTTTTTCTAAAGGGATGATAAATGGGATCTAAGTCAATGCCTTTGTTGATAGAGTTCCAGTTGGTATGCCATGCTTCTAGGAATTCTCAAGCATGTTTCTGTTTGGCTTGTCCTAGGATGGATGTGTTGTCCCACTTGAAGTGGTGTCCTCCCTCATCTGTATGTAAGAATATTAGTGAGAGTGGGTCATGTCTTTTTGTGGCTAGTTGATGTTCATGTATCCTGGTGGCTAGTTTTCTGCCTGTTTGTCCAATGTAGTTTTTGTTACAATTCTTGCAAGGTATTTTGTAAATGACATTAGTTTTGCTTATTGTCTGTATAGGGTCTTTCAAGCTCATTAGCTACAGTTTTAGCATGTTGATGGGTTTGTGGGCTACCATGATGCCAAGAGGTCTGAGTAGTCTGGCAGTCATTTCTGAGATATCTTTGATGTAGAGGAGAGTGGCTAGGATTTCTGGATGTAATTTGTCTGCTTGTTGGAGTTAATTGCTGAGAAATCGGCAGACTGTGTTCATTAGATACTCGTTCTTTTTTAATACACTGTATAGGCAATTTTCCTCTGTTCTGCATAGTTCTTCTGTGCTATAATGTGTGGTGGCTCATTGAAATAATGTTCTAAGCAACTTTGTTTGAGGGGTTGGGATGATTGCTTCTCTAGTTCAGTATTTGGTCAGTATGTGTTGTTTACCTGTAGACACTAGTTTGAAGTTCCCCATTGGCTGTTCACTCTACTGTGACATCTAGGAATGGCAGATTGTTGTTATTTTCCTCCCCTTCAGTGAAGTTTATGCCAGTAAGGGTGTTATTGATGTTCTTGAAGGTTTCCTCTAATTTGTTTTGTTTAGTGATGATAAAGGTGTCATCCACATCGCAGACCCAAGTTTGGGTTGGATGGTTGGCAGAGCTGTTTATTCGAGTGTCTGCATTACTACCTCTGCTAAGAATCCTGGTATTGGGGATCCCATAGGTTCGTTCCGTTGGTTTGTCTGTACTTTTGTTGTTGAAAGTTAAGTGGGTGGTAAGGCATAGGTCCACTAGCTTGGCAACATTGTCCTTGCTGATGAGGTTGGTGGTGTTTGGTGTATGTGTCTTTGATTTTTCTAATAGTGTAGTCAGTGTTTCCTTGGCCAGGTTGATATTGATGGATGTGAACAGGGCTGTTACATCAAAGGAGACCATTATTATCATCCTCTTCTATCTTGGTGTCTTTGGTGGTGTTCAGGAATTCTTGGGTGGAGTGGATGAAGTGGTGTGAGTCACTTACAGATTGGCCAAGGAGCTACGCCAAAGACTAAAACACTTAATAGAAGACTCACACCATCATGGTCGCCGACAAATGTCATTTACAAAATACTGTGCAAGGACTGTAACAAATACTACATTGGACTAACAAGCAGAACACTAACCACAAAAGGACATGACCCACTCTCACTAATATCCTTACACACAGATGAGGAAGGACACCACTTCAAACGGGACAACACATCCAGTCTGGGACAAGTCAAACTGAGAAAAAGAACAGAAAATGACATCACCAACCCAAGGAAACATCACCACATAAATAGAAAGTGGACCATGCCACCAGTGCTTCATCCGGAAACTCACTAATGATGTTACTTAGTATGGTGGCGAAACATCTGAAAATGAACCTGCCAGTTCAGCAAGCAAATCTACATCCATGTATCTGCTGCTCTTGTTCTTCTAGATGGAAGTAGTCATGAATTTGAAAGGTATTATCTAAGGACCTTTGGTGAAGTTCTGCAGTCCATCTTATGGAAGGTACATACTGCTGTTACTGAGGGAGTGGATGTGGTGCCAATCAAGCAACTGTTTTGTTCTGGATCGTGTGAAGCTTCTTGAATGTTGTTGAGATGCTTAAAGAACAGGTGTGTTGTAGATCACATGGTCCACACTGTCATGGGTGACAAGTCCTCACAACCTCTGCACCTGGACAGTGTTACAGTCTGTGTGCATTGTTCTGTGTCTGTAACTGTATAATGCACAGCCCCTTGTTTCTACTCTTCATTTAAGATAACAATTGTATTTTTAAAAATTATCAATGTATAGTCTGGTCATCTCTCTTTCTCCACAAAGCAAGTAATTTGGAATCACTTTATTTTAAACCATCTCCAAACGCTGTGTGTAATTTATTTTACTATAATGAGGCAGGTTTGATCAGACCAACAACTACACTTAGAAGGACAGATTAAAAAACCCAGGTCAAAGGGAATGTTGCTCAATGACCTTGAACCAGCCCCTCTGCTGATTGAACATGGAGCTAAAGGTACTCTTGGTCAGGCTTTGGGGAATCAATGTTCACATCCCCTTGAATTAGCATCTTTGCCACTTTTTATCTGAATGCATCTGGAACTTTCTGTGTGCACGTTAACCTTTTAAACCATCCAATTATTTAAAAGGTGCCTCTTTTCCAAAGGATGGTTTTTACAACACCCTGCCATGATGTTGCATTTAAAATTGGGTGAGACGCAGTAAATACAGTGGAAATTCTGCCCATTCCCTTCTCTCCTAGTCCCTAACAAAGGTTCTGTACGATTTGCTTTGGTAATCCCCTGTTCTCATTGGTACATACTCCAATGACACTTTCCCTCTTGTACCTCCTCGCCCAGTCACCCCTTGACCAGCTGGGGCTCCAATCCCAGTTTGAATAAAATGCACGGGTTCAGGGTCAAGCCCATGCCCCATGGTCTCCCTCCCTGGGGCTGAAAAGTCAAATGATGAAATGAAGAGAAGTGAGAATGAGGCAGGAACTTGTCTCAGACAGAAAGAAAGAACATGTTTGACCATCAAATAATACAGCAACAGAAGGGGGCCATTTGGCCCATAGTGATGATACTGGTTCCTCGATCGAGATATCCAATAAGCCCCACTGGTCAATTTCAGAAATCCCACCTTTGGTGAAAGAGGAAACTGCAGTGAACCTTTACTCAGTGTTACATTTATTTACAGAGTGAGGCAATAAAACCACAAACCTCTGAACCCAGTCCAATCCGTTTCAATATTCTCTGTGTTTTAGAACCTGAAATTGAGGCCCTGCACTCACAAACCCTGTCCAAAGCCTCCACATCCTTCTGGTAGTGTGGTGACCAGAACTGTACACAATATTCCAAATGTGACCAAACTAAAGTTCTATCCAGCTGTAATATGAGCTGCAGCTTCATCTAACAGGCAGCTCTCCCCTAGTCCCATCTCCCATTATCCTGGAGAGGGAAACACCAACACAAACCTGGTTTGATGATTTGAAACCCACCATGACACTCACACAGACATTTCAGAATGTGTTTCTTTTTTAAGGTGCACTGGGTGTTAATGTGGTTTTGAGTGAAACCAGCAAAGGCTCTCAGTTTCATTCTCTGCGCAATGTTGCTCAAAGTGACCCCAACCGCAATATTGATAGTTCCTGTTTTCATTCCCAAAGCGATCTTTCATCATCCTGAGCTCCCTTTAATTCCCTTGTTTTATCCACTGTCTCATCATGGGAGGTGCATGCTTGGGGAGGACAGAAGCAGACTCATTGGTGAAGGGACTCAGGTTGAACTGTTTGCCAGATCTGACTGTGTGGGATCACAGCCTGACTCAGAGTTTGCCGAATGAATGTTGTTGCATGGACCAATCCAAGGAGGCAGTCATGAGGGATTTGGAGCAGATTCCAGGAAGCTAATTTGACCGGCACCAATCCCTCGGAGAATTGACCTGAGATCTCTTGATGTGAAAACAGGGCCATTAGCAACTCAGAATTGACTGATGTTCTTTGTCAATGACACGTTTGCACTATGCAAAGGATATAAAGGATTGTCAGGCAGTTCTCTGGTTAAATGATGTGAGTGTGCAGGAGCAGAGAGCTCTTTGTTCCAGCCCCAGTCCCTGAGTCAGCAACATTAAGGTCTCTGCTACAAAAGAGCACATCCCATCCATTTACACTCCCAGAGGCCTGAAATGGTCTGGGCAATTGACAACAGAATCAGAAGTGGGAAGGTTCATCAAACAGGGTCGGGGCAGGGGAACCACTGACCCTTGAACTCCCCAATCCCCCATCCAGCTCCAACATTCCTGAGGCTCACAATGAAGCCAGTGAGCTGCTTCACCAACATGTGTACTGACCCAATCCGATGTTCCTCTTTCTCCAGCATTGACTGGATCCTAATTAGATCCCAAGGATTGATCCCAGGAGATCTTGATGCCTCAAGCTCAGTGTGTGTGTCTGGTTTTTAGGCATAATAACAGTTCTGGAAAAGCAATATTGAAGAGGGAGCTGGTTGGAGAAGGGAGAGGAAGGGGCCAGGGCGAGAGAAATACATTGTGAGATTCTGAAACGATATTGACCCCCATCCATTTAGACCAATGAGATGGTCAGCCATTAAAACCCCAGCAAGACATGGCTTCTGAGGAAAATATTGAGGGCGATGGCAGTGGGGGGAATGGCCACCACAGAGAGGGCAGGAAATAATGGGATGGAGGGGCACAGAGAAATAGAAGAAGTTTGGGGAAAAGGTGGGAGGGAGGAGCTCAAATGGAGGGAGGGAGTACATGGAAAGAACAAAAATAGAGGAGGGGAAACATAAGAGGGTAAGGAATAGAAAGTTTAAAGATGGGATAGCAGGGATAAGAGGGAAAAAAGAAGGAGTGCTCAAATCCTACTCTATGTTCTTATGTTGGAAAAATGAGAGCAACAATTTTTGGTATGCTTTCCTTTATTGGTCAGAATATTGAGTACAGGAGTTGGGAGGTCATGTTGCTGTTGTACAGGACATTGGTTAGGCCACTGTTGGAATATTGCATGCAATTCTGGTCTCCTTCCTATCGGAAAGATGTTGTGAAACTTGAAAGGGTTCAGAAAAGATTTACAAGGATGTTGATAGGGTTGGAGGATTTGAGCTATAAGGAGAGGCTGCACAGGCTGGGGCTGTTTTCCCTGGATCATTGGAGGCTGAGGGGTACCTTATAGAGGTTTACAAAATTATGAGCGGCATGGATAGGGTAAATCAACAAAATCTTTTCCCTGAGGCCGGGGCATCCAGAACTAGAGGGCATAGGGTTTAGGGTGAGAGGAGAAAGATATAAAAGAGACCTACAGGGCAACCTTTTCACACAGAGGGTGGTACGTGTATGGAATAAGCTGCCAGAGGATGTGGTGGAGGCTGGTACAATTGCAATATTTAAGAGGTATTTGTATGGGTATATGAAAAGGAAGGGTTTGGAGGGATATGGACGGGTGCTGGCAGGTGGGACTAGATTGGGTTAGGATATCTGGTTGGCATGGACGAGTTGGACCGAAGGGTCTGTTTCCATGCTGTACATCTCTATAAGTCTATGACTAGCAAAATAAAACCAACTGAAACTGCACAATCAGGCAAGATTAAAACATCAGTGAAAACAGGAACCAAGCCTAACACACTGAGGAGCAGGCAATGCCTGAGTGGGATTATCACAAGACGATTAAACCAGAGACCCAGGCAACATTCTGAGGGTGTTCCAAATTTAATGATCAAACTGTCAGTATTTTTTCCCAACGATGTGACAAATGTCTCCAGTTTAAGGCATGACTTGCCTCATCCTGGTCAAGCTCAGCTCTGCCTGGGGCTGTCCATTGACCCAGTGCTGGCTGTTAACTGGGTAATCCCAATAACCAGACCCAGTGCTGAGGAAGGAAAAGTTGAGATTCCAAATCAGGATGGGCTGGGACCTGGAGAGAACTCTTCAATTCAAGCTGCTCCCAAAATGTCCCTGTTATTGTTCTGCACAATGTTAGAGGGAGCAGCAGAGGGCAGTGTGCTCCAAATAATCTCAGTGAGAGACTGCACTGCCTCCGGCACTTTCCACCCCCATGCTGAGCTGCTGCACTGCCTGAGTGCCCAGTAATCACAGGGTCTGGGAGGGTCTGAGTGCCCAGTCATCTCAGGGTCTGGGAGGGTCTGAGTGCCCAGTCCTCTCATGGTCTGGGAATATATGGACATGGGACAGTTGTTGTTGTTGAGGAAGCCTGAATCTGGGTGAATGTGAAGTTGAAGCCGAGATGATTCTGCTCGAATGAGCTGTTGACTGCTCCTTGCTGCAGAGTGAAAGGGTCCTGTTGAACTACAGTTTCTTGACCATTTTATAACTGAGTACTCTGAGCTCCTTTCAGCAGCTGTCACTGTCGGCTGGCTGCTTCCTTGTCGGTGAAAGTGAACCTCAGCATAATGACATTCCCCTTCAGCTAGCTGGAATCGAACACAAACATCACTCAGTAATCATCTCACAGACACCGGGAGGTGCTCATTTGTACACAGCAAGATCCCAGCAGCAGCGCTGAGCAGATAGTCTGCTTTGGTGAATGTTGGGGAATGGACACGCATCACCCAGGGAGTTCAGCAGAACCTCTCTGCTCTCTGCCAAAGTATTGCCCAGGATGTTTTACATCCATCCGAGGCAGCAGAGAGGATCGAGATTTCACTCCTCGCCCAAAAGAGGGGCAGATTTTACTAAGCAGCACTCCCTCAGTACTGCCCTGGAGGGTCAGCCCAAAATCTGTGCTCAAATCTGTGACTGAGGCTTGAATCGACATCCATCTGAATGGGCATCAAGAGACTCCCTTCTGAGCCCTGGTTGGTATCCAAGGATGTTGGGATCATGATCTGGGAGGGAAAAGCTGGAACACTGGCTCATCCCCCCTTAATCTCGGGTGCTGAGGTCAATGAAGCCAAGCTCCTCTCTCCCCCAACTGCAGTCAGCTCAGTTGGAGCAGAGCAGGGATTGAATCTCCCTGACCCAAGGTTTGTTGTGGGTTTCAGCTCCTCACAGACACCAGACAGCAATCGGTTGGATACTGAGGGAAGGAAGAACATTGGGGATGGTGAAGGAAGGTGGAACTGAGATTGAATTGCATGTCCTGGCTCATTCCCGCTTCTTAATCTCAGCCCTCAGAGAGTCCCCCTGCACCTGACAATCCATTAGGAGGAACACAGACCCCAGGGCATTCTGTCTGTGATGGTAATCCCACAAAATGTGAGAGCATTTCCCAAACACTGGAACATTGTGGACATTTCTGTCCAGGCAACTTGTCCCAAGACTAAAAAGGAAATGATTGATTGCTCTTTGATTATTTTCAGCCAGAACCTGTTGTGGAACACAGACTTTCTGTGTGTTACAAGCAATGATTTGTTATCGTTCTGGTAATACTGAAGTTACTCCAGGATGTGGCTCTTGTTTATCAAAATGCAGCAAAAACCAACAGCGGTGTCCCATTTCCTTACCACAACAGGTAAGGAAATTCATTCTGAATTCAACTAATGGTTGTTTTCAGCGAGGTACTGCTGCTCGCTCACTGCTCCGTGTTCGATCTGAAAGAAAACAGAATGAAACCTCTTCAGAATGGAGCCAAGTCATGATCGAGCTCTTTAAACCAGGAAAGATGGTGAGGGGAAAATGCCAGTGTGACTTTGAGCAGTTTTAAAGGAAGGTAACTGGTGGGAATCCTGGACACTACTCTCCGTTATAACGTTCATCATGTCAATCAAACTCAACACAGAGCACCATCGGCTAATAACACCTACATTAGATCTTTTAAAGAGTTATTGTGCTCAACCCTAAAATCCTGTTCTTTATCAGTGACCCTGTACGTCCCTCGTCCTCAAATACCTGCCCAAACCCCTCTTCACATTTGTTATGGAATCAGCTTCTAACACCTTTTTGGGGAGTGTGTTCCAGATCTCAGCATCTCTCTCCAGTGAAAACATTTCTCCTGATCTCTGCTCTACCTTTTTTTTTTGTAATGAATAATGTGCAAAGTTTTCATCTTAAAATTTGGAATGACTTATCAACATGCATTTGTGTATCAAGATCCTTTGGAAAGGTAAAATAATTCTGGAACGGTGATTCAATGCAGTCGTACCAAGACGACATATGACCAACTTCAAGGAGTTGGGAGATTCTTTGGAGCGTTACAGAAATAAGTCGGATATACTTCATGACAGAAAATGTAAATGAATTGAGCTTTTAATTTTGTTTTGAGTTCAGTCAAGTAAAGACTAGAGATAAAATTGAAAACAACCATTAGTTGAATTCAGAATGAAGTTTGACTTTCTCTGTCAGCTGGAGTTTTCTGTGAAGAAGAAACCAGTCATCACAGCAGCAAAGTTTTTCCAGTTTGTGAATGTTCCCAAACAAGGAGAATTTGGGACAGAATCTCCAGCAAGTTTAATTTTTTTTTAAAAAGTTGTGCCATTGGAACAGTAATAGCTTCATGCAATTGGATTCAGACAAAAATCATGGAATTGCTTTGAGTTCAAAACAGAGAAATTAGCAGGAGTCAGTTCATTTGGAAAGTAAATAATTGAGATTGGAGTATAATTTCCCGGGAATTGTGTCTCTGTAATGGATGGTGATGGGAATGTGAGTGAAACATTGTTTTAATGAGTGTGTTATGGTTATTCTCACTGTAATAGATATATACAAACAACGTGGGGTGTTTTTTTCTCTCTTTCGTGCAATAAACCTAAGTTCCATTGTTAAATCTGCAGCCTCATGTGAATACATCCCAGTGAGTGACCATGACGGTAAATTGAGTCAATTAGACAAATGGCCTGCTCTAACCATTAGTTTATTAATCACTTCAGAAATCTAACCATGTAAAATGGATATTTGGACCTGAGAGTAAGTCTTGCCAAATATTGTGATAATGACTGAATTAATTTGCTTTCCATCTATTGTTGCTTACACAGTGTTTTAATCTTCAGCAGGGCTCATAAATAATTTTTACACATTAGATTTATTGCACATTTACAAGGCTGTAATCTTCACACTCTTGGTGCTAATGGATTTCACACTTTTCATCATGGATTTTGAGACCAGCTTAAAATCAAAAAGGATGATCCAAAAACTTGGACCATTTGCTATAAAGAACAGAATTTATGTAAATAAAGGAAAGAGTGTGAACAAAGCTAGAGGGAATGCTGGGAAAGTTGGCCAAGTTGTTGTTTCTCATTGTGAAAGGGAGAGATTTATTCAAGAAACTTGCTTCACTTTCAGTTGGTTAAGGCCAAGAAAATACTGATAGAGAGAACTTCACCAACTCACTGGGATGCTGCCTGGGATAGGCACATGCAAATACAAAAAAGACTTGTGAATGTCTTGATATCATTGGGAGGACCCAGATTACAGGGCTACGATCAAAGTATTTAAAACCTTTTAAAGGGGCAATGAATGAGATGGAAACAAACTATTGAGTAGGATGAAGAGACACAAAATACAAAAGAAAATATTGAGTCCAAAGCTTGGGAAATCCCTTCACTCAGAGTGTGGGGAGGCTCTGGGAGTCACTCCAAGTTAATCGCAGGTGTAGGATCAATGTCATTGTTCAGGGTTCGATTGGATAGGGTTGTGAGGATAAAGGGGATTGAATAAAGGGGATGGGGAACAAGACAGGGAAATGTGATTTGGACTTTCTGCTGATGAGGAAGTGAAAGGCCAGTATAGGCTGTTGGGCTGAGTGGTCTGGCATTCACTTGGTCATCCCAGCAGGAGGCACTGTGCTGCTAGTGACCCCTCAGCACTAAGGCAGACCCTGACACTGGACTCATTGGGAATGATCCAGTACCTAATGGGAATCCTGCAGGTGATGTCTAATGCTTGACCATTCAAAGCTTTCTGACTGTCACCAGCGGGTAGCTGTGGCCTGGTACTGGAGAACATGTGATACCAGAGATGGAGCAAACTGGTAGTGATTGGGCGTCTGGACATGTGGGATGGTCTTGACAGTCACTGACCCACGATGGATCTGTACGCTGCAGTGGGAATATCAGCACTCACTAAAAACAATCACCCCAATGTCGGAAACAATAACAGTGCAGTGACAGAATCAAACCCAAGATAAAATAGGATTTATTCTTGTGAGGAGTCCTTCACTGATGAATGCAGCTTTTGTTTCCAAAGGTAAAATGCAAGTAGGACAATGTAGATCAAGACAGTGAAGCCCAGAATGGTGCCAATGATTAAAATGGGATCTGAAGTCAGGGAATACCATGGGAAGATCCTTCTGTAAAAAATCAGAATGTTACACACACAGTCACTTCAGGCTGAGCAATGTCCAATATTGTCACCACTAACTTTGAGATCCTCGATACAGTAACTCCCCTCGCAAACCCCCAAAGTCTGTCAATATCAACAAGGCACAAGTTAGTAGTGTTATGGAATACTCCCCACTTGCCTGGATGAGTGGAGCTCCAACAATCAACAAACTTGACACCACTGAGGACAAAGCAATTAGCAACATTCGCCACCAAAGCCACAAGCATCCACTGCCACCACTGCTCATTCTCTACTCTGCAATATGTACAAGAAATACTGCAGAAATTCACCAAAGATCCTCAAACAGCGCCTTCCAAACCAATGATCTCCTCCATCTAGATGGACAAAGGCAGCAGCTCCATGGGAACACCACCTTATGCAATTTCCCCTCCAAGCCACTCCCTATACTTCCTTGGGAATACCTGGCCTTGATGACCATTCTGCTCTTCCACTGATGAAGCACAGCAGCCGGGTGCTCCCTTCCCTATTCACACCAGTGTTCCTTCCCATTGACTTGCTAGTTCCATTAAGCTGGCTCCTTGCTCCATAGGTGTAGCTCCACACTTTGCAGCTGTACACAACAGTATCATTGAGAGTCACATTGACAAGGCTCAGAATGTAACTGTTCCTGCGGAAATTCCTGGAAAGCTGAACACGATCATGGAAACCCTGGGCCTTGGTGAGGGTGCCATTCACAAAGTGGCTTATCACCCACTCCCTGTTGCTGCCAGGTCGCTGGTAGTGCCAGTGGACATCAGTGTCAATCACACTGGCACTGTGCATGGCACACTGGAACTCGACAGTTTCACTCTCTGCTACCTTGCTGACCACTGGATCCTGAATGAGGACTGGATCAGCCAATAGATTTGTTCAGATCAAAGAGAAAAAAAATAAGGTAAATGGATTTGTAACATTGTATAAAATCTTCTCCTGGTTAAATGATGGTTTGCAAAGGACGAACTGAAGCTTCCTCTCCGGATATTGCTGTTCGTAATTTGAGACGGAATGATTTGAAACATATCCATCAGCTGAATGCTTTCCAATTTTCTGCTGTGATTCATTTTGCGAATAAACTATCAAGAAGAGAATTTCACAATGCTCACAGCTGACTGATTGGAAGAGAACGAGCAGCCATTTAAAAAGTTTCATTATCACTGAAAACTGAAAGGAAAAAGTTGAAAGTTTCAAACAGCTTGCAATTACTGATTCACTGTTGCTCCATCCGATTCTGTATCCTAAAAGTGTGCAAGGTTGTGGGGAGAGAGCAGGACATTGGCAGTCGGGAATGATGCTCATTGAAGAGTCAGTGCAGACAGGATAAGCAGAATAGCCTCCCTTTACACTTGCCTGGATGGGTGAAGCTGCACCAGCACTCACAAAGCTTCATGCCATCCAGGATAAAGCAGCCTGCTTGATTGGCATCACAACTAACACTGATGCACAGCGTGTACCATCTATAAGATGCTCTTCAGTAACTCACTAAGACTCATCCAACAGTAGCTTCTGAACCCACAGCCTGTCCTTTCTGAAATGGCAATGGCAGCAGATGCATAGGACGTCACCTCCTTCAAGTTCCCCTCCAAGGTACTTTCCCATCCTGACTTAAAATATATCATCCTCGTTCCTTCAATGTCATTTGGTGTTGGGACATGTGATAAAATGGACTACAACAGTTCAGGAAGGCAGCTCACTATCACCTTTTCAAAACATAGAAAATAGGGCAGCCGTAAGCCATTCAGCCCATTGTGCCTGCACCACCTTTCAACAAAATCATGGCTGACCATCCAACTCAGTCTCCTGTTCCTGCTTTCTCCCCGTACCCTTTGATTCCTTTAGCCTTGAATCTTTTCAAGGAAGAGTTCAATGTTTTGGCCTCAACTATTTCCTGTGGATGAGTATTTCTGTAATGGAATTCAAAGAAGCAATCTGTTATAATGAATCCAAAATGTCTCCTTTACCTGTGAGCTTCATTCCATGATATCCTGGTCCAGAATGATTTCCTTTTTAATGATAATGTTGGTTTATTCCCCAAACCATTACAGTTTCAGGTAATTGTCCAAATATATCCCTTATTCAACTGTACCTTGTTATACTTCTTGAGAAGTTTTAATCTCAGGTAATTATTATGCAACAGTGCAAGCTTGATAAACTGAATGGTCTCAGTCTGTGTGGTAAGTTATATTATTCTGCATGTAAGCTTATGATGTTGGTGATTATTGTTTTTGAGAATACAATAATACCCAAAAGAAAACAGAAGACTTCAAGGAAAGAAGAGACTGGAGTGCACTGTGCGGAATTGATGTAATGGGGTAAAGGATGTAACAGGGAGAAAGTGAGGGCTACAGATGCTGGAGATCAGAGTCAAAGAGTGTGGCACTGGAAAAGCACAGCAGGTCAGGCAGCATCCAAGAAGTAGGTGAGCCAACATTTTGAGCATAAGCTCTTCATCAGGAATGTAACAATAGTTTTAAAAATGGCATATTCACATTTGACAAAGAAAAGAAGCATAATGTGACTTATGACTTCCTCTGCCACAACTTAAAAATTAAGGAATTTGTGCAAATCAGTTGAATGGTCCCTACCTATAGGATTCATTGAGATGGTCATTTTATTCATCAGGATTTGCTGTTTGTTGATATCTCTGTTTCTCTTCAGGTGTTTTCCACTTCCTCGTAGGAAACACAGAATGACTGGTTTACAAATTCAGGTTCAAAGCAACAGCTTGCAGCAGCTGATATGGGAAAATAAACTTTGTTCAGGCATTAATTCACTTTTACTACAGAGAAAATGACTCCACCTCAATTTTTAGAGGTCTGATAACTTCTGACTATAATCATCCATAATCCCAAGGTATGATATCAAGTGCTGGTGTTGGACTGGGGTGGACAAGGTGAGAGGTCAGATGACACTGGGTTATAGTGCAACAGATTTATTTGAAATCACAAGGTTTCAGTGTGAATTTCTGGTTGCCCTGCTATTGGAAGTACATTATTAAGTTGGAGAAGGTTCAGAAAAGATTTCCAGGATGTTGTAGGAATGGAGGGTTTGTGTTACAAAAATAGGCAGAATAGGCTGGGACCTTTTCCACTTGAGCATTGGAGGCTAAGGGGTGACCTTTATAAAATCACGAAGGGCATTGAGAAGATGAACAACAAGGGTATTTTTCCCTCAGGTGGAGAAGTTCAAAACTAAGGGAGATATTTTTAAGTGGAAAAAGATTTAAAAAGGATATGAGGGGCAACTTTTTGAAAACAGATAAAATGGTTCTTCCATGGAATGACCTGCCTGTGATGGATACAGTTATAGTTACATTTAAAAGAATTTAGATGTGTCCATGCATAGGAAAGTTTTGAAAAGTTATAGGCCAAATGCAGGCAAGTGAGACAAGTTTAGTTTGGGTGGCATGGAAAAGTTGGACTGAAGGGTCTGTTTCGATGCTGCATGACTCTAGGTTGGTAAAATATGTGGATGATGAGCCCTGGCCATAACAAATGGAGGAACAAGAATAGAATGCCTACAATGCAGTAGCAGAGAATTCAACCCAACAAATGAGGTTTTCACTTTGTCCTAAGTCTCAGATCTTTCTGTAAAACTGTGAAACTTCCATAAGTGTTTTCCCAGTGTTGTTTTAGAATCATATTTGGAAGTTGTGCTCATCATTCTGAAAGGGGGTGTCTTTCTGGCCATATGAATGCTTTCATTATTTGTCAGTATCAAATAGTGTTAGTCACATAAGTCAAATCCACACCGACCCTCCAAAAAGCATCCCATCCAGACCTATTCACCCCTGTTTTATACCTGTCACCCAACATTTCCCATACCTACACCACCTAACCTTCTCACCGTTGGGCTGTGGGAGAACACTCGAATTGACACAGGGAGAATGTCTGTGTGGAGTTTGCACAGTCACCTTCCCACCTATCTTCCCCCCAGCTCCACCCCCATTTATCTCCCTTCCCTCTTCCCCCTCCACATTCTAGATAAAGGACTTATGCCTGAAATGGCAACTCTACTGCTGCTTGACATGCTGTGCTTTTCCAGCACCCTCCTTTTTGACTCAGTTACCTGAGGCTGGAATTGAATTAGAGTCCCTTGTGTTGTGAGGTAACAGTGCAAACTGCTAAGCCACTGTGCCACCCTGTGAGTAGTGGTAGAGGCTGCTAAACTACTGAGGCTTTGTATCACTATACTGTTAGGGCTCATAGAAGTTCTTGGAACTCTGGGATTGGCACAGGAAGTCAGGGGTTGTTCAGAAAAAGCTGTATGTCACAAATAATACAGTACAGCGAGAGTGTGATTGGTAATAATTTAGTACAACTGAGTGAGTGATTGGTGATAATTCAATACAGCTGAGAGAGTGATTAGTGATAATTCAGTACAGCTGACTGATTGGGAAAGCCCACAAACAGTACGTGTGAGATATAACTGACCCAGTTTAAAGCTCAGGGGAAAAGCCAGGGGTGGTTTTAGCACGGTGAAGAAGAGATTATGATTGTGGATGAATACAACAACATAGTTTCAGAGGTAAAGCAAGTATTGATTCAGGAAAGCAACAAGAGGTCTCCTAATTGCTGTTTCTGTTGTAAACATCAGCCCTGTAAAGCTTTGCGGAAGACACAAGATATTAGGGAAGCCTCCCTTCACCTCTCGCTGCACCCCACTCCTGGCTCGGGGCCTTTCTTGCCGCTTCACTCAGAAAGACGCGAAACAAAATCCTCTCCATCGCCCACACCGGCAATGCACATGTGCAGCAATGCCAATCATCCAACTTCGCCCTTAACTCCACACCTGCGCATTACATCGACCTGCGCTGGCGAGATAGGGAGTTTCCTAACCGTGGGGACTGCTGGGTACAGCTGCTGCCATTGACATCCGTAACATCAATTTTTACCTGCTTTCTTATTGTGCATTTATGTGGTTAAATAATTATTTATCATGAAAACCGTGATGCACATCACAAACTGATGTGACTTTTCAACACACAGTTTCCTTCGGGTGAAGTCTTACAGCATTGTCACAACATAATTGTTGCCAAAGGTATGGTGACAAAGCAGGTGATAAAGTGTTGAGAATTGATGACGAGAAGTTATTGGATAAACTATTGTTTCTCCAAGTTGACAAAATACCAGGACTGATGAGATGTGTCCAATGATACTCAATGAAGTGAAAGGGGAGATTGTGGAGATGTTGGCCTTTCTTCCTCAGCCCTTCCTTAACTCAGAAGAGGGATGAAAAGAATGGAAATTTGCAAACATCATGCTCTTTTTGACAAAAGGTTGTAAATTAAGCTCAGTTATTATAGGCCAATCAGTGATTATCAGTGAAACAGCTATTTTGGATAGAATTGTTCATCGCATAGAAAAATTTGGTTTGGATAGGAACTGTTAGCATTATTATAGACAGGCCAGATCCCCTCAAAACATTTCAAGAAAGTAGCCCAGACCTTAAGTTTGCTAGTTGTCTTAAGCAGGTGTAAAGTGGATACAGGAGAGATGCTACTGATCAAACCACTTAGTTTTAAACAAAACAGAATTTATTTACAAGGTTACTGAATGAAACACAAAAAAAAAGTACAGAATAACTTAACCTATCTGAAAACCCAATAGATTGTCCCATATTAATAATGCTGTTCCAAATACTTGCAACCAAACCCCATAAGCACACCTTGACACTAAAGGTAACATCAAACACAGAGTCTAACAAGAGAGAGGTCAGCGAGAGAGAGAGGGTGTACCAGTATGGACCTGCTTGTTTGGTCCAGCAGCTTCCAAACACCACTGCTAAAATCTAAATCAAACCAGAGAGAAGCTGAGCTTAGAAAACTGGCCACTCCCCTTTCATTGTGCAAATTTTTTAAAGTGAAAAGCCTTTTGCCTGAGGCAGGATCTGTTAGCTATAATCAAATTGGCTGTAAAACCCTTCAATTTAGACTTTCAGAGTCTGTGTATTTTACAACCTCCCTGAAAAGAAAAGGCCAAGCTAACATAACCTTGTTAAAGGAGCAGCATGATCACACCAGGAGAAAGAGAGATAGAGAAATAAGAAGTGATGAGATATTTAGAAACAGAGACATGGAGAAATGATCAGGAATAGCGAGAGGCAGAGAGGGGACCACAGACCGAGAAATAAGAACATGATAGATTGACGGATAGAAAGAAAGCAAGCAAGGGACAGAGTGAAGAGCAGGGGAGGCCAGGCAGGGTGTTTGTACCAAAGGAATAAATAGAGCAAGTCAGGCAGCAAAAATGAGAGAAAAGTTAGTCTGATGCAAAACAAGCAGGGTGAATGAAAGGATGTGAAATAAGTGACAGATAAAATTTAATCCTGCTAAATGTGAGATGATGCATATTGGAATAATTAAGAAGACAAAGTAGTAGTCAATAAATAGGAGGATACAAGGATGCTGAAAGGAACAAAATGCTCTTGGTGTGCATACTCATTGATCCCTAAATGTGGCTGGGCAGATTAATAGACCAGTTAAGAGGGCATATGTGGTGGGGGTGGGGGAGGACTGCTGATGACCCAGTGATTATCGCTAGACCTTTAATCCAGAAACACAGCTTTTGTTCTGAGGATCCGTATTCGAACCCCACTTTGGCAGGTGGTGCAATTTGAGTTCAATTAGTTTCTGGAAATAAGAATGCAGTGATTATGAGGAATCCATTGCCAATTGTCAGAAAAATTACAATCTGGTTCACTAATGTTCTTTAAGGCTATAAACTGTCATCTTTTACATGATCTGCCCTACATCTGATTCCAGATCTGCTCTTAACTGCTCTCTAGGCAATTCTGGATGGGCAATAAATACTGGCCATGCCAGTGAAGACCTCATCCCATCAATAAATAAAGAGAAACCTCACACAGCCATTATCACCAAACCAGGGAATCATTCCTGATTCAATAGCAAGTGCAGGAAGACATGCTGGGAGCAGCATCTGGCATCACTGAAAATGATAAGTCCCCGGGCCAGATGGGATTTATCTTAAGATTCTCTGGGAAGCTAGGCAGGAGATTGCAGATCTTTTGGCATTGATCTTTATGTCATCATTGTCTAAAGGAATAGTGCCACAAGACTGGAGGATAGAAACTGTTGTCCCCTTGTTCAAGAAGGGAAATAAAGACAACCCTGGTAATTAGAGACAAATGAGCTTTACTTAATTTGTGGTTAAAGTGGAAAGGATTATAAGAGATAGGATTTATAATCATTTATAAATGAATAATTTGATTAGGGATAGTCAACATAGTTATGTGAAGTGTAAGTTGTGCCTCACAAACCTTATTGAGTTCTTTGAGATGGTTACCAAACAAATGGATGAGAGTAAAGCAGTTGATGTTGAGCATATGGATTTGAGTGAAGTGTTTGATATGGTCTCCTGTGGTAGACTATTGTCGAAAATACAGAGGCATGGGATCATAAATTGGCTAGCTGAAAGAAGACAGAAGGTGGTGGGTTGATGGGAAATATTCATCCTGGAATTCAGATACGAGTGGTGTACCGCAAGAATCTGTTTTGGGGCCACTGCTGTTGGTCATTTTTATAAATGAACTAGATGAGAGTGTAGAAGGATGGGTTAGCAAATTTGTGGATGATACCAAAGTCAGTGGAGTTGTGGACAGTGCCAAAGGATGTTGTGGGTTACAGAGGGACATAGATAAGCTGCTGAGCTGGGCTGAGAGGTGGCAAATGAAGTTTAATGTGGAAAAGTATGAGGTGATTCACTCTGGAAGGAGTAACAGGAATACTGAGTACTGGACTAATGGTAAGATGAAGTCATGGTGCAGCTGCATATGGAGTATTACATACAGTTCTTGTCATCGTATTATAGAAATGACGAAGAAGCATTGGAAAGGGTGCTGAGGAGTTTTCCCAGGGATGTTGCCTGGTATGGAGGGAAGTCTTATGAGGAAAAGCTGAGGGAAATGAGGCATTTTTTGTTAGATTGAAGAAGGTTAAGAGCTGACTTAATGGAGACATACAAGATGATCAGAGGATTAGATAGGGTAGACAGTGAGAGCCTCTTTCCTCGGATAGTGATGGCTAGCATGAGGGGATATAACTTTAAATTGAGGGGTGATAGATATAGGACAGATGTCAGAGGTAGTTTCTTTACTCAGAGACTAATAGGGGCATGGAATGGCCTACCTGCAACAGTGGTAGATTCACCAATGTTAAGGGCATTTAAGTGGTCTTTGGATAAACATATAGATAATAATGGAATAGTGTAGGTTAGATGGGCTTCAGATCGGTTCCTGGGTTGGCACAACATCAAAGGCCTATACTGCACTATATTGTTCTATGTTTTTTGTTCTATGTTCAATGTTCTATCAATCTGATGTTGCTACAAACAGCATAAGCAGAAAATGATAGACAGCGTTTAGGAAGCCTACAAACAGTGGATCAGATTAAACCTCTGTAGTCCTTCCTCGTGTGGTTCTGAATAATGATGAACAATTAAACAACTGTCTGGAGAATGAGGCTCCACAATTACCGCCATCCTCAATGATAGAAAAGCCCAGTACACCAGTGCAAAAGATAAGGCTGAAGAATTCGTAGCAACCTTCAACCAGACATGCCAAGTGAATGATCCATTTCAGCCTTCTCCAGTGGTCCCCAGCATTACAGATATAGTCTTTAGCTAATTCAATTCACTTCACATGACATCAAAAATTGGTTGGAGGCACCGGATACTTCAAAGGCTGGGCCCTGACAACATTCCAGCAATACTGCTTCAGACTTGTGTTCCAGAACTTGCCCGCTCCCCTTGCCAAGCTCTTCCAATGCAGTCACAATACTGGCATCGATCTGACAATGTGAAAAATTGACCAGGTATGTGCATAAAAAGGGCAAACACAACACAGCTAATGCTGCCCCATATATCCACTCTTGATTATCAGTATATAATGATGACAGGTGACCTCAATAGCTCAACAATAACCTGCTCAGTGGTGCACAGTTTGGGTTCCATCAAGGCCACTCAGCTCCTGACCTCATCACAGCCTGGGTTCAAACACGGAGAAAAGAGCTGAATTCCAGAGGTGACAGTCCTTGATATCAAGGCTGCATTTGACTGAATGTGGCATCAAGGATCCCTAGCAAAACTACAATTAATTGGTATCAGGGTGCAAATTCTCCACTGGTTGGAGTCCTACCTGGCACATAGGAAAATGGTTGTGGTTGTTTGAGGTCTGTCATTTCAGCAACAGGACATCTCTGCAGGAGATCCTCAGGTTAGTATCCTTGGCCCAACCATCTTCAGCTGCTTCATCAATTACCTTCCTCCATAATAAGGTCAGAAATGGGTGTTGACTGATGATTGCATCATGTTCATCATCAGAGGCTGAGAGCTGAACTTACTGAAGTTTATAAAATCACGAGGGCATGGATAGAGTGAATAGACAAGGTCTTTTTTCTCAGGGTACATGAGTCCAAAAATTGGTTTAAAGTAAGAGGGGAAAGTTTCAAAAGGGACTTAAGGGGCAACATTTTCATATAAAGTGTGATGTATGTATGGAATGAGAAGCCAGAAAGGGTGTATGAATAGGGGGTATATAAGGGGATGTTGGCTAAATTCTGCCAAATAGATTAGATTCCACACAATATGTAAACAGGCCCTTCAGCCCAACAGGTCCACACCAACCCTCTGAAGACTAACCCATTCGGATCCATTTTGCTACCCTAAGTTAACCCCTGACAAACACTATGGGCAATTTAGCATGGCCAATTCACCTGACCTGTACATCTTTGGATTGTGGGAGGAAACCAGAGCACCTAGAGGAAACCCATGCAAACACGGAGAATGTGCAAACTCCTCACAGACAGTCACCTGAGGCTGGAATTGAACCTGGGTCCCTGGCGCCATGAGGCAGCAGTGCTAACCACTGAGCCATTGTCCACCCTATAAGACTTGACCTGTGAAGGATATCTGGTCAGCATGTATGAGTTAGACGTAAGGATCCATTTCCCCACTGTATAAATTTATGACTAATGAGGAGCAGGTAAGATTCACAATTTTGTTAAAAAAAGTAAACACCTTGAGACTGTTACAATTAGCCTGGATGTAGAGTCAAAAAGAATGGCACTAGAAAAGTACAGCAGGTCAGGCAGAAGGTACAGGGGAGTTGACGTTTCAGGCATTAACCCTTCATCAGGAGCATGGAGGGGGAGGGGGGTTGAGAGATAAATAGCAGGGTGGGAGTGGGGTTAGGGGGAAGATAGGTGGAAAAGTGATCGGTGGGCACAGGTGGGGGATACTTGTGATAGGTCAGTGGGGAGGGTGGAGCAGACAGGTGGGAGGGAAAATGGACATGCGGGAAAGGTTGAGGGCAGTGCCAAATTTGAGGTTTGAATCTGGAATGAGGTGGAGGGAGGAAGGGAGAGATTTGGAAACTGGTGATATCGATATTGATGCCGTGTGGTTGAAGGGTCCCAAAGCTTCAAGATGAGGCGTTCTTCCTTCCATTGGCAGGTGGCTTTGATTTGACAGTGGAAAAGGTCCAGGACTAGCATGTCCTTTGGGCAGCTGGAAGGGGAGTTGAAGTGGTTGGCCACAGGGCAATGGGTTGTTAGGTGTATGTGTCCCAGAGATGTCCTCTGAAGCACTCTGCGAATTGGCATCCTGTTTCTCCAATATAGAGGAGACAACATCGAAAGCAACAGACACAATGGATGAGGTGGGTGGATGCACAGGAAAATGTCTGCCAGATGTGGAAGGATTCTTTGGGACCTTGGATGAAGGTGAGGGGGTTGGGGGGGTGAAGTGTGGCTGCAGATTTTACACCTCCTGCTGCAGCAGGGGAGGGTGCCACAGTAGAGAGTGGGTTGGAGGGGGTACCTGGTCCTAACAAGGGAGTCATGCAGGGAATGGTCTCTGTGGAACCTAGATAAGGGTGGGGAGGGAAATATATCCTTGGTGGTGGGGTCTGACTACAAGTGGGGAAATGGTGGAGGATAATCCATGGTATCTGGAGATTAGTAGGGTGGAAAGTGAGGACCAGGTGGATTCTATCCCTGTTGCTTTTGGAGGGGCGGGGTTTAAGGGCAGAGGTGCAGGAAATGGAGGAGATGGACAATGCCCTCCAATATTATTCAAGTAATATGCAATGTTCAGTGGCCAATCAAAAACCCAAAGGTTTCAACTTTAAATCCTTTAGTCAGAGAGAATGTGTTCAACATTCACCTCTTTACAATTTGGTTTGATGATGTATGAAATCATTTAAAGACCAACATGCACATCAAAATCAATTGTGATCATAACAGAGCAGAAGCACATTCTTTTACAAAAATTCTCACTGTTATCTAGGGCTCAATCGAAATCATATTAATCTCAATGATAAGGATGTTATGAAACTTGAAAGGGTTCGGAAAAGATTTATAAAAATGTTGCCAGGTTTGGAGGATTTTAGCTAGAGGTCGAATAGGCTGGGGCTGTTTTCCCTTGAGCGTCGGAGGCTGACGGGTGACCATATATAGGTTCATAAAATCATGAGGGGCATGGATAGGGTAAATAGACAAGGCTTTTACCTGGGCTAGGCGAGTCCAGAGCTAGAGGGTATAGGTTTAGAATGAGAGGGGAAAGATATAAAAGGGATCTAACGGGCAACATTTTCATGCAGAGGGTGGTGCATGAGCTGGAATGAGCTGCCAGAGGAATTGTTGGAGCCTGATATAGTTACAGCATTTAAAAAACAGCTAGAGGGTATAGGTTTAGAATGAGAGGGGAAAGATATAAAAGGGATCTAACGGGCAACATTTTCATGCAGAGGGTGGTGCATGTATGGAATGAGCTGCCAGAGGAATTGTTGGAGCCTGATATAGTTACAGCATTTAAAAAGCATCTGGATGGATATATGAATAGGACGGGTTTAGAGGGATATAGGCCAAGTGCTGGCAAATGGAACTAGATTAGGCTAGAAGATCTGGGTGGTATACATAAGTTGAACCAAAGGGTCTGTTTCTGTGCTGTATAACTCTATGACTCTATAATTCTATCAGTGTAGAAATCCATGATAAATCCAGTAGTGACTGGGGTTATTTATGGGAAAGTAAAACAGACACAGACAGAGTTTGAATAGAAAAAAAAAGACCTCTCATTAAGGAACAGGAACTGAGTGAAGAATCATGTTTGGTCTCCCCCTTGCTGAACAGCTCAGATTGATAAATTCTGTAGTCACTAAGCCAAATACATAAATCTCAGAGCAGAATCCAGGAGGGTCTGAGATACTGTAACACTGAAAGATCCTGGGAAAACCTTCTGAGAGTCCTGATGAAATTGTATGGAAACTTTCATCTTTCAGCATTTTGTTTTCAATTAGTCTCATGTTATAAACAGGCTACAATAAAAAAAATTATCAAAAACGCTTCTCTGATAATGTAAGCTATTCAAAGTTTATGCGAAGATTTGTAGCTCGGGTGCTCGTTGCTGTGGTTCTGCTCGTCGAGCTGGAAGTTTTTGTTGCAAACGTTTCGTCCCCTGGCTAGGCGACATCATCAGTGCTTGGGAGCCTCCTGCGAAGCGCTTCTTTGATGTTTCCTCCAGTGTTTATAGTGGTCTGTCCCTGCCGCTTCCGGTTGTCAGTCCGCTGTAGTGGTTGGTATATTGGGTCCAGGTCGATGTGTTTGTTGATGGAGTTTGTGGATGAATGCCATGCCTCTAGGAATTCCCTGGCTGTTCTCTGTCTGGCTTGCCCTATGATAGTAGTGTTGTCCCAGTCGAATTCATGTTGCTTGTTGTCTGCATGTGTGGCTACCAAGGATAGCTGGTCGTGTCGTTTCGATAGCCACGAAACGACACGACCAGCTATCCTCAGTAGCCACACACGCAGACAACAAGCAACATGAATTCGACTGGGACAACACTACTAACATAGGGCAAGCCAGACAGAGAACAGCCAGGGAACTCCTAGAG
>NC_057718.1:2886908-2888998 GCF_004010195.1 Chiloscyllium plagiosum | reverse complement strand
TAAGGATAGCTGGTCATGTTGTTTCGTGGCTAGTTGATGTTCATGTATGCGGATTGTTAGCTGCCTTCCTGTCTTCAACCGGAAGCGGCAGGGACAGACCACTATAAACACCGGAGGAAACATCAAAGAAGCGCTTTGCAGGAGGCTCCCAAGCACTGATGATGTCGCCTAGCCAGGGGATGAAACGTTTGCAACAAAAACTTCCAGCTCGGTGAACAGAACCACAGCAATGTAAGCAATGTTCTAAAGATAGTTTACAATTGACATGGGAACTACAATGCAGGTAAATCTAATGCAGGTCAATGCAGAATTATGCTGGAGCTGCTTATTTGGAGTTTTGCTGAAGGGTTCATTCAGCACTGTGTGAAGACTGGAAGCAGCTACAGGCTTATATCTGGAAGAGGGACAAAGGTAACTGTGCAGCCAAATAGGTGTTCATGATTAACCGCAGACTGTATATTTACTATATATGTTCACCTGTCCTGGGGGCTTTATTAGTCTGTGTGCAGAACATGGACAACAAGCTTTACTTTAGGAGTGGCATAACGCTCCTGGTGGAAATCAGTAACTGATACTTGACAATGATTAATGTCACAAACCTGATCAATAGAAATTAAAGTAATTAAACAAATTACTTGTTTATTTTTGCCTGATTGAAAAGACAGTGAGGATAAATGGAGAGGTGATAACAGTGGTGCATGGGGAGTTGTATTGAATTGAATTAGATTTATTATCACCACTCTCTGGGTGAAGACATTTCTTCTCAAGGGCCATTCAAGATGGACAACAAGTACCAGCCCAGCCAGTGATAGCCACGTCCCAAGAATGAATTAAACAAAACCAGACACATACAGGAGAATGTTAAATACTGTGTTAAACAGTGTTAAATACTGAGAACAACTGGGTGGAGACACGGAAAGACAGAGAGAAGTGAGAGAGTTTGAGAATGAGGAAATGGTTCCAGAGGGGAAACCATTTATTCTATCTCTGAGTAAAAGAAGAGAAGGTAACTGTTCTATGTTTATATCGAGCTCTCTGCTTTCTCTTTACCAGAGGAATTTAACACATTCTCCTCTCCAATAAATCCATGTGGAAATGGTTACTGTATCAGATTATTCTAAGGTAAAAAAGACTTACCTGTTACAGTCAGCTGGGTTCCATCCCCACTGATATTTCCCCACACTTTACAGTAATAGACCCCAGTGTCACTGGGCTGCATGTTAGTGATGGTCAGAATGAAGCTGTTATTGGAGTAGTCTCTGGAAGACTGACATCGCTCAGTGAATCCTGGGCTCCATTGTGTGATGTTTTCTCACCTTGTGCTAAAAACCACTCCGTGTTATTCCCTGGTTGCTCCCAGTACCAGTGAACATCAGTGTGTGTCACTGCAACGTTCCTCATAGTGTGTTCCTCATAATTGGGCAATGTGACCCTCTAGGATTAGAGTTATAAAGAAAGGACAAATTGTAAGAGTAAATCAGTGTCATTAATTATTTCAAGAAAACAAGATTTTTCAAAGCGAAACAAAAACAGAAGTTGCTGGAAAAGCTCAGCAGGTCTGGCAGCATCTGTGAAGAGAAATCAGAGTTAAAGTTTCGGGTCCGGTGACCTTGCTCAGAACCTAAGGTCAGATAAATGTTGATTCACTTCAGTTGTTGGTAAAGTGTTGGAAAAGGGTATAAGAGATAGGATCTATAATCATCTAGAAAATAATAATTTGATTAGGGATAGTCAGCACGGTTTTGTGAAGGGAAGGTCGTGCATCACAAAATTATTGAGTTCTTTGAGAAGGTAACCAAACAGGTAGATGAGAGTAAACCAGTTAATGTGGTGTATAAATTTCAGCAAGGCGTTCGATAAGGTTCCCCACAGAAGGCTTTTGTACAAAATGCGGAGGAATGGGATTGTGGGAGATATAGCAGTTTGGATCAGTAATTGGCTTGCTGAAAGAAGACAGAGGGTGGTGGTTGATGGGAAATGTTCATCCTGGAGTCCAGTTACTAGTGGTGTACCGCAAGGGTCGGTGTTGGGTCCACTGCTGTTCATCATTTTTATAAACAACCTGGATGAGGGCGTAGAAGGGTGGGTTA
>NC_057718.1:2834970-2886793 GCF_004010195.1 Chiloscyllium plagiosum | reverse complement strand
GGATGTTGCCTGGTATGGAGGGAAGGTCTTACGAGGAAAGGCTGAGGGACTTGAGGCTGTTTTCGTTAGAGAGAAGAAGGTTGAGAGGTGACTTAATAGAGACATATAAGATAATCAGAGGGTTAGATAGGGTGGACAAGGAGAGCTTTTTTCCAAGAATGGTGACGCCAAGCATGAGGGGGCATAGCTTTAAATTTAAGGGTGATAGATATAGGACAGATGTCAGAGGTAGTTTCTTTACTCAGAGAGTAGTAAGGGTATGGAATGCTTTGCCTGCAATGGTAGCAGATTCGCCAACTTTAAGTACATTTAAATCGTCATTGGACAAGCATATGGACGTACATGGAATAGTGTAGGTTAGATGGGCTTCACATTGGTATGACAGGTCAGCACAACATCGAGGGCCGAAGGGCCTGTACTGCGCTGTAATGTTCTATGTTCTATGTTCAAGACTCAGTGCACAGATTTGGGCACAGAATTTGGGCTGACCCTTCAGGGCAGTACTGAGGAAGTACTGCTCTGTAAAAGCTGCCCCTTTTTTGGGCGAGGAGTGAAATCTGGATCCTCTCTGCTGCCTTGGATGGATGTAATACATTCCCGGACATTACTTTGGCAGAGAGCAGAGATATTCTGCTGAACTCCCTGGGTGATGTGTGTCCATTCCCCAACATTCACCAAAGCAGACCATCTGCTCAGCACTGCTGCTGCTGTGATCTTGCTGTGTACAAATGAGCACCTCCTGGTGTCTGTGAGAAAAATACTGAGTGATGTTTGTATTTGATTCCAGCTGGCTGAAGGGGAATGTCATTATGCTGAGGTTCACTCTCACCGACAAGAATGCAGCCAGCCGACAGTGACAGCTGCTGAAAGGATCTCGGAGTACGCAGTTATAAAATGGGCAAGAAACTGAAGTTCAACAAGACCCTTTCACTCTGCAGCAAGGAGCTGTCAAAAAACAGCTCAATCGAACAGACTCATCTCAGCTTCAACTTCACATTCACCCAGATTCAGGTTTCCTCACTAACAAATGTCTCATGTCTATATATTCCCAGTCCCTGCGATTACTGGGCACTCAGACCCTACCAGACCCTAAGATTATTGGACACTCAGACCCTACCAGACCCTGAGATTACTGGGCACTCAGACCCTCCCAGACCCTGAGTTTACTGGGCACTCAGACCCTCCCAGACCCTGAGATTACTGGGCACTCACCCTCCCAGACCCTGAGTTTACTGGACAGTAAGACTCTGCCAGATCCTGAGACTACTGCATGCTCTGACACTCCCAGACCCTGCAATTACTGGGCACTCAGACCCTACCAGACCCTGAGATTACTGGGCACTCGGACCCTTCCAGACCCTGAGATTACTGGGTACACACGCCCTCCCAGACCCTAAGATTACTGGACTCTCAGACTCTCCCAGACCCTGAGATTACTGGGCAGCTAGACACTCACAGACCCTGAGATTACTGGGCACTCAGACAGTGCAGCAGCTCAGCATGGGGGTGGAAGGTGGCACAGTGGTTAGCTCTGCTGCCTCACAGCGCCAGAGATCTGGGTTCAATTCCTGACTCGGGCAACTGTCTGTGGAGTTTGCACAATCTCCCCGTGTCTGTGTGGGTTTCTTCCGGGTGCTCTGCCGGTTTCCTGCCACAGTCCGAAGATGTGCAGGTTAGGTGAATTGTCCATGCTAAATTGCCCATAGTGTCAGGTGAAGGGGTAAATGTAGGAGAATGGGTCTGGGTGGGTTGCTCTTCAGAGGGTCGGTGTGGACTTGTTGGGCCGAAGGGCCTGTTTCCACACTGTAAGTAATCTAAAGTAATCTAAAGGTTCAGGAGGCAGTGCACACTCTCACTGAGATTATTTGGAGCACATTGCCCTCTGCTGCTCCCTCTAACATTGTGCAGAACAACAGCAGGGACATTGTGGGAACAGCTTGAATTGTGAGTTCCCTCCAAGTCCCAGTCCATCCTGATTTGGTATCTCAGTCTTTCTTCCTCAGCACTGGCTCTGGTTATTGGGATTCCCCAGTTAGCAGCCAGCAATGGGTCAATGGACAGCCCCAGGCAGAGCTGAGCTTGACCAGGATGAGGCAAGTCATGCCTTAAATTGGAGACATTTGTCACATTGTTGGGAAAAAGAATGATTGACAGTTTGATCATTAAATTTGGAACATCCCCAGAATGTTGCCTGGATCTCTGGTTTAATCGTCTCGTGATAATTCCACTTAGACATTGCTTGGCCCTCAGTGTGATTGATATTTTAATCTTGCCAGTTCGTGCAGTTTGCCAGTTTTTTTCCGAATTGTTAGCCTCATTTTTCAAACACAGGAATATCAGAGGAGGAGTGGATCATTCAGCCCCATCTAGCCTGCTATCCCATGCAGCTGATAGGATTGTGCTCTCCCTTCATTTTCCTGTCTGACCCTTGACCTCTTGACTCACTCACTTCCTGAAACCTCCAGCAGCTAATGGACAGGTGGGGTCGTGTAATAAGACAGCTGAGTGTGACGGCGAGTATCAATGTGTCAGCAGGATACGGGAGTTAGACAACCATCTGACTGGAATCTCTCTCCAGATGTCCTTGAGGAAATGCTGGCTCTGTCCTGGATCAGCCTGGGCCTGTTGCTTCATATCACTGACAGAATCCCGGCTTCCTCTCAGACAGGTTCTGCTGGATTCGGGAGATCTGTTTCCCTTCCTTTATTTCCAGTGTTTTGACGGGTGATGGGGGAAGGAGGTAGTCAGTCACCATTCCTTCCTCCCACCCTGTTATACCTGCTGTACCATCTTTGGTCTTTCCATTCCTTATCCTTGACCAGGATGAAGGGAGATGGGAATGGGGGAGAGCTGCCTGTTGGATGGAGCTGCAGCTCATGTTGCAGCTGGATTGGATTTTGGTTGGATCACATTTGGAATATGGTGTACAGTTCTGGTCAATATACCATCAGAAGGATGTGGATGACACCACACTACCAAAAGGGTGTGAGGGTTTGTAGGGCCTCGATTACAGGTTCATAAACACAGTGAGTATTGAAACTGATTGGATTGGGTTCAGAGGTCGGTGCTTTTATTGTCTCACTCTGTAAATAAATGTAAAACTGAGTAGAGTTTCACTACAGTTTCCTGTTTCACAAACAGGGGAGATTTCTGAAATTGACCAGTGGGTCTTATTGGACGTCTCGATCGAGGAACTAGCATTATCGCAATGGGCCAAAGGGCCTCCTTCTGTTCTGGATTGATTGTTGGGTAAATATGCTCTTTCCATCTGAGACAGATTCCTGCCTCATTCTCATTTTATTTTACCATTTGACTTCTCAGCCCCAGGGAGGGAGACCATGGGGTACGGGCTTGATCCTGAACCCAAGCATTTTAGTTAAACTGGGATTGGAGCCCCAGCTGGTGGGCAGGACTGGGGAAGAGGGACAAGAGGGAAAGGATCATCAGGGGACATGTGACAATGGACACAGGGAACTCCCAAAGCAAGTACTTCACAACTCATCCTCCATTAGGGGCTAGGAGAAATAGGCAGAACCCGTCCACCTTATTTATTGTGTCCCACCGAACTTCAAATACAATGCAGTGGCAGGGTGTTGTAAAAGAGGCACATTTGAAATAGTTGGATGTTCTAAACAGTTAATATGTGCACAGTACGTTCCAGATGCACTCAGATAAAAAGTGGTGAAGATGCTAATTTGAGGAGTCACTGACATTGTCCCCCCAAAGCCGGACCAAGAACACCTTTAGCTCTGCGTTCAGTTGGATGAGGGGCTTGTTCAGGGTCACTGAGTGACCTTCCCTTTGACCTGGGTTTTTCAAGCTGTCCTTGAGAGTGTTAATGTTGGTCTGATCAAACCTGCCTCATTGCAACTTAATAAATTACACACAGCATTTGGAGACAGTTTAAAATAAAGGCAATCCAAAATATTTTTAATGTGAAAAAGAGAGAGATTCATATCCCATTTGAACATTGATAATTAAAAAAATGTTATTTTCAATGAAAAATATAGACAAGGGGCTGGGTGTTATACAGTTACAGGCACAGAGACGATAACACTGTCCATTTGCAGAGATTGTGAGGAACTGTCACCCATTGCAGTGTGGACCATGTGATCTTCAACACAACAGTTCCTTAAACATCCCAACAACATTCAAGAAGGTTCACACTATCCAGGACAAAGCAGTTGCTTGATTGGCACCACATTCACTCCCTCCACCACTAACCCTCAGTAACAGCAGGATGTACCTTCCATAAGATGCACTGCAGAAATTCACCAAAGGTCCTCAGACAGCACCTACAATCCGATGAATTTTCTGACAAGAAAGACAAGGGCAGCAGGCACGTGGGAACACCATCATCTGCAAGTTCCTCTCCAAGCCATTAAAAAACAATTTAAAAAGTTAGCCTGAGTTTGTCAGAGAGAAAACATACCTTTAAGCTAACTGTAATGCTGAAATGTCTAACAGGAAAAAGAAAAATGTTTAAAAACTGTGACCTATAATGTGGACACAATGATGGCTTATTTAGAATTATTTTACATTCTAACAATATTTATTGCTAATGTGCAAAAGGAATTTTTCTCCCTGGAACCAGATCCATGTTAGCAGCCTCCTTCATTCATTAGAGTCAGCTCAGTGGAAGTACATTTGTTTTTGAGACTGGAGATTTTGTATCGAAAGCCAAGTCCTCAGATTTGATCATACCAGCCAGGCTGCTCTGTCAGTGCAGTACAGTGAGATGTCACTGTCAATGAGATGACAAACTGCAACCCTGTCTTCTCAAGCAGGTGAACAGATGATGTTTTTGGAAGAAATTTCTTTCCTCAAAGGGGTGTTAATCTTTGGAATTTTCCCTGCAAAAGAATTGACAATGTTCCATCATTGAGAGAATTTCAGGTTGGAATGGACAGACCTCTGGTCTCTCTAAGAATTTATGGAATATGAGGAGCAGGTGGGCAAGTGGATTAACCACCAGGATTGTATTGAATGGTGGAGCAGCTTTGAGAAGCTGTCGGCTTTACACTTGCTCCTGTTTCTTGTGTTCCTATATTCTAAAGCAGCATTGTTCTCCCAGTGACCTTGATGTGTTTAAATCAGTTCCTCTCTTTCTGATGAGAGTGACCACACTTCAAAAAATTTTCACTCATTAGAACATAGAACATTACAGCGCAGTACAGGCCTTTGGCCCTTGACATTGTGCTGACCTGTGAAACCAATCTGAAGCCCATCTAACCTATAGTATTCCATTTTCATCCATATGTTTTCCAATGACCATTTAAATGCCCTTAAAGTTGGTGAGTCCATGACTGTTGCAGGAAGGGTGTTCCATGCTCCTGCTACACTCTGAATGAAGAAATACCTCTGATATCTGTCCTATATCGATCACCCCTCAATTTAAAGCTATGTCCCCTCATGCTAGCCATCACCATCCAAGGAACAAAGCTCTCACTGTCCACACTATCTAACCCTCTGATTATCTTATATGTCTCAATTAAGTTAACTCTCAACCTTCTTCTCTCGAATGAAAACAGCCACAAGTCTCTCAGCCTTTCCTCATAAGACCTTCCCCCCCATACTGGACAACATCCCAGTAAATCTCCTATGAACCCTATCCAAAGCTTCCACATTCTTCCTATAATGCGGTGACCAGAATTATATGCGATACTCCAAGTGTGGCTGCACCAGAGTTTTTTACAGCTGCATCATGACCTCGTGGTTGCAAAACTCAGTCCCAGTACTAATAAAAGCTAACATACCATGTGCTTTCTTACCAATGCTATCAACCTGGGTGGCAACTTTCAGGGATCTATTCACATGGACACCGAGATCTCTCTGTTCATCAATACTACCAAGAATCTTACCATTAGCCCAGTACTCTTTATTCCTGCTGCTCCTTCCAAAGTGAATCACCTCTCACTTTTCTGCATTAAACTCCATTTGCCACCTCTCAGTCCAGCTCTGCAGCTTATCTATGTCCCCCTGTAACCTACAACATCCTTCGGTACTATAGACAACTCTACTGACCTTAGTGTCACCTGCAAATTTACTAACCCATCCTTCAAAGCCCTCATCCAGGTCATTCATAAAACTGACAAACAGCAGTGACCCCAAAACAGATCGTTGCGGTTCACCACTTGTCACTGAACTCCATCAACCACCACCCTCTATCTTATTTCAGCTAGCCAATTTCCAATCCAAACTGTGAAATCACCCTCAATCCCATGCCTCCATATTTTGTGCAATAGCCTACTGTGGGAAACCTTATCAAATGCCTTACTGAAATCCATATACATCACATCAACCGCTTTACCCTCATCCACGTGTTTGGTCATCATCTCAAAAAACTCAATAAGGTTTGTGAGGCATGACCTACCCTTCATAAAACCGTGTTGACTATCCCTAATCAATTTATTCCCCTCTAGATTATCATAAATCCTATCCTTTGTAACCTTTTTGAACACTTTACCCACAACCATCAGTAATGTAGACAAACCCTGTTGATCTTTAACAGGCCCTATTCTCTTTCTCATTGTCCTTTTGCTCTTAATGCACTTGTAGAATCTCTTTGGATTATCCTGAACCTCATTTCCGAAAGCTATTTCATATCCCATTGTTACTTTCCTGATTTCCCTCTTAAGAATGTCCCTACTCCCCTTATACTCTTCAAGAGACTCACATGGCGCCAGTTATCTCTCCCTGACATTTGCCTCCTTCGTTCTCTTGACCATAGCCGAAACATCTCAAGTCATCCAATGTTCCCTACACCTACCAGTCTTACCCTTCATTCTAACAGGAATGTATTGTCTCTGAACTCTCATTATCATATTTTTGACAGCTTCCCTCTTGCCAGCCATCACTTTGCCTGCAAACAATCTACCCCACTAACCCTTTGAAAGTTCCTTTCTCAGACTGTCATAATTGATCATACTCCAATTTAGGAAATTAACTTTTAGACAAGGCCTAGCCTTTTCCCTAACCATTCTTAAAGTAATAGAGTTATGATCACTGGTCCCAAAACGTTCTCCCACTAGCACATCCGTCACTTGTCCTGTCATATTTCCCAAGAGAAATTCATGTTTTAGGGTCATAGAGTCATAGTGATGTATAGCACGGACACAGACCCTTCAGTCCAACTTGTCCATGCCGACCAGATATCCCTAGCCAATTTAGTCCTACCTGCCAGCACCCAGCCTATATCCCTCCAAACCCTTCCTATTCATATACCCATCCAGATGCCTTTCAAATGTTGGAAATGTACCAGCCTCCACCACTTTCTTGGCAGCCCATTCCACACACGCACCACTGTCTGCATGAAAAAGTTGCCTCTTAGGTCTCTTTTATATCTTTCTCTTCTCACCCTAAACCTATACCTTCCAGTTCTGGACTCCCCCACCCCTGGGAAAATACTTTGACTATTTACCCTATCCATGCCCCTCATGATTTTATAAACGCTATAAACGTCACCTCTCAGCCTCCAATGCTCCAGGGAAAACAGCCCCAGCCTATTCAGCCTCTCCCTGTAGCTCAAATCCTCCAACCCTGGCTACATCCTTGTAAATCTTTTCTGAACCCTTTCAAGTTTCATAACATCCTTCTGGTAGGATGTTATGAATAATATACCAACAGTGGCCTAACCAATGTCCTGTACAACTGCAACATGACCTCCCAACCCCTGATTAGATTAGAATCTCTACAGTGGAAACAGGCCCTTTGGCCCAACAAGTCCACATCGACCCTCCAAACAGTAACCTATCCAGTCCCTCTGACTAATGCACCTAACACTATGGGCAATTTAGCATGGCCAATCCACTTGACCTGCACATCTTTGGAGAGGCTTCCTGACAATCCACAGCAGATGTGAGGATTGGAACTGCGATGGGTCTGCTGCATTAGAAAAGGCAGCCAGGCAGAATTTAAAGGGGCAGGACTTCCCCAAAGATCAACGGAGATACAGCCTCTCCAGCCTCAGTAAATTGAGGCTTTTCCACAGGAAAGGGTCCTGGAGGTCAGACTGGGGAAAATGGGGAGTCTTTGCCTCCATTCCCAGGATACATGAGCCTTCCCATGCAGGATCGAGCAAAAGTCCCCATCATCTCTGGTACTGGACAAAACTCTGAGCTTTTCAAAACTTTTAACAAATAAATGGAAGCTGGAATGAGCCCTGTGGAGAATACACAAACCCAACCTACAGATCTGAGCTGGCTGTCTGGAACCTTTGCTCAGTCTGGATTTCCAATTTACACATCATCTCTGAAATAACAATCAACTAAAACAGACTCTGGCCTGAGGCTGCCTTTATACCTCAGGCTCCCCAGAACAGACAGCATGGGGTCTACAGAGATACCAGACATTCTCCTCCAATCAAAATCCATTCACACACACTCTGAAGAATTGAGAAAACAACTGATTTCAAACGAAACACCAGAAAGCACAGATTTGGTGTGAAGGTAAAGGGCTCACAATTCGTATAATTGCAAGTCCAGACCTCACCTAATACAGCCATCCCTGAGAGCGATCCCCAGGACAGATCCCAGAAGCTACCCCCGGAAATGTTCCAAAGTGCTATCTCCAGAAGAAGAATTCCAACAGCTCATTTCAAGAGCCACTGACACAGGCCTGTTCCGAACCAGGGGAACCAACAGTGACCAACAACGACTAGCAAACCCAAAAACCACAGAACCAACTGACACCACAAGGCCTCAGATACATTCTGAGGTGACACCCAGGCCCAGAAAACCAGCAGAAAGGAAAGAAAATCAAGCCCCGAAAGATCCACTAACCACCGTCCGCATCAGCAGATTCAACTCAAACTGAGAGGCCTTTGCAGTCTACAGTCTTCACCCAGGCTCCAGGCACGGCAAGCAGGAACAGCCAGCTGTACTTCAAAACAGCATTTTCCTCAGCGGTGAGCTGAAACTCCCAAGACCCTCAGGTTTATGACCAAGCCAGCAGGGAGGGGAAGCTGGGAGATGTCAGTGTATTAGATTAGGTTAGATTCCCTACAGTGTGGAAACAGACCCTTTGGCCCAACCAGTACGACCCTCCGAAGGGTAATCCACCCAGACCCTCTGACTAATGCACCTAACACTATGGGCAATTTAGTATGACCAATTCACCTGACCTGCACATCGTTGGACTGTGGGAGGAAACCAGAGCACCCAGAGGAAACCCATGCAGATACAGAGAGAATGTACAAACTCCACAGACTGTCACCTGAGGCTGGAATCAAACCTGGGGCCCTGGTGTTGTGAGGCAACAGTGCTAACCACTGAGCCACCATGCCGCCCCAGTTGTAGGAAGTCTGATAAAAGTTTTGATTTGGAGATGCCAGTGTTGGACTGGGGTGTACAAAATTAAAAATCACAAAACACCAGATTATAGTCCAACAGGTTTAATTGGAAGCACTAGCTTTCAGAGCTCTGCTCCTTCATACTCCACAATGACCTGATGAAGGAGCAGCACTCTGAAAGTTAGTGCTTTCAATTAAACTTTGGACCATAATGTGGTGTTGTGTGATTTTTAACTTTGATTAAAGTTTGTATGATTAATACTGTTGATTTTAAATTCTAATAATGTTTAATCTAGCTAATTGTGTAATTAACAGCATTATTTCTGTCTGTAGAATTGATTGTGTCAATTTTCCTGTTCATTGCATTAACCTGCATTTCTTATATTAGACTTACTTTTTGTATTGTAAATAAGCACAGAGATTGGTTTTCCCTGAAACACCTGTCTGCTGCCTTCTTCATTTCAGATTTCCTCAATAAATCCAGTGTCTGCAACCAGGGATCTGGAGGGGGTTTGAACCACTTAAAAACCAGAAAATTCCTGACTGAAAATCAGAAACCTACACACACAGCTCCTGCTGCCTGACACAAAAGGAAAACAGGAAAAGGGCTGAACCATGGCTTACACGGGAAATTAGAGATAATATGTGATCCAAGGAAGAGTGAAAGCAAATTAGTCTGGGAAACAACAGCCCTGACAAGTGATTGATTAATGATTGATTAAAGAAGAGGAAATGATGCACGAGAGTAAGCTTGAGGGAAATGTACAAACTGACCGTAAAGGTTTCTGAAGGAAAGGAAAGGAAAAAGATTGTTGAAGACTGTCTGGGACCTCTATGAAGGAATTTATAATGGGGAACAAAAAGTGGCTGACCAACAAAATACAAACTTTGATTCTGTGTTCACAAAGGACACAAGCAAAATATCAGAAATATTCAGAAACTCAGGGTTTAGTGAGAGGAAGAAACTGAAGGAGATCAGGATGATAGAGAAATGATGTTGGGGAAATTTCTGGGATTGCAGGCTGGCAATTACAGCGCACTTAATGAAGTTTCTGTGATAACAGTGGATTCATTGGTGATCAAGTCGTAGAGTCATACATTGCAGAAAAGGCCCTTCATGCTGTTGATGCTGCACTGACAATAACTACCAATAAAGGCACTGTAATCCCAATTTCCTGCACCTGTCCCATATCCTTGGTCACCTTCCAAGGTAATACAAACTCCAAAACAGTCCCTAGAGATAAGAGGCTAGCTAATGTAACCCCACTGTGTAATAAAGGGAGGCAGAGAGAAAAGAAAGTATTATCGAGCAGTCAGTCTGACATTGATCATGGAGAAAATGCTTGAATCTATTGTAAAAAGATTCATTGAGCATTTGGAAAATTGAGTCAGCAGGGCATTGTGACAGAGAAGATTAGAGTGGTGTTAGAAAAGCACAGCAGATCAGGCAGCAACCTCGGACTATTCTAATCTTCCAGCACCACTCTAATCTTGACACTATTCTCCAGCATTTGTACTACCCACTTCTGTCTATTGTGACAGGAAAATCGATCTTGACAAGTCCACTGGAATTCTTTGTTGATGTGACTCACAGCGTTGATGATGGCAATGTTGTTTATTTGAACTTCAGAAAGTTTTTGAGAAAGTCCCACAAAAGAGATTAATGTAAAATTAGAGCACATAAATTTTTGAGTTAGTTTAGTGATCTGAATAAAAGAACTGATTAACAGACAGGAAATAAAAGAGTAGGAGTAATTGAGTGTTTTTTTTCTGAATGGCAGCCTGTGGGATACTGCAGGGATCAATGCCCACACCCCAGCTATTCACAATAAAAATTAATGATTTTGATGAGGGAACTAAACATATTAACTCCAGATTTTCAAATGACACAATGCTGGGTGGGAGGGTGAGCTAGTTAGGAGGATGCACACAAGCTGCAGTGTGAGTTGGAGCGGTTGAGTGAGTGGGCATATGTATGGCAGAGACAGGATAATGTGGATAAATGAGAGGTTATTGGGGTACTGGGGTAAAAGGGAGCTGTTCTTCTGTGGCAGGCTTCACTTCACCTTGCTGGGATGAGTGTCCTGGTGAATTGAATAACTAGGGCTGTAGAGTGGGTTATCAACTAGTTAGAAGGGGCAGGGTTCAGGAGAAAGGGGCTGGGGACTGACAAAGCAAGAGGAGACAGCAGCTACATTACCCAGTGTGGGACAGGAACAGACAGAGGATACAAACACAGAAAAACAGCAGTGAATAGGGTCACCAAGTGAAATAATGTTAAAAAGGCAAAGCTAATGACTATTTACTTTTCTGCACATAGCATTCAGAACAAAATGACTGAAATAACGGCCCAATTTCAGGCATATAGTTGTGAAGAAGAGTCAGATCAAACATTAAATGTTCACTATGTTTCTCTCTCGACAGATACTGCCAGACTTACTGAGCTTTTCCAGCATTCTCTGTGTTTGCTTCAGGTTTCCATCATCTGCAGTATTTTGCCTTTAGGAAAGGAGGAAGCAGTGGATGTAATATCTAAAGATTTTAATCCAGCATTTGTTCAGTCCCACACATTAGGCTACTTAGTAAGAACCTATGGTGATGAAGGTACTGTATCTGCATGGATAAAGCATTGGATAACTAATGGAAGTTAAAAATCACACAACACCAGGTTATAGTCCAACAGGTTTATTTGGAAGTACAAGTTTCTGGAGCGCTGCTCCTTCATCACTTAGTGGTGCAGGATCATAGAAAAAAATTTTTATAGTAAATGGAAATGTCTTTTATAACAGGTTAAAGTTCTCTAAAGCAAACACTTACCCAATGTAACACAAAGGGACAGGGTCATAGCAAATACAGTTCCACTGATCATCTCAACAGAGTGACAACCCTGTTTCTCCACACAGTTTATTGTACGTCCAGCTAATACATCAAAACACAAAGTGTCCCAGCCAACCGCATCTTCTGTAATGTCTTGTTTCTCAGGAGGTAAAGAAGTTAAAGTGTCAGGAAAGGAGAGGCATGGACAATAAACCAATGGCTGCTCTCTTCTGAGGAAGGATATTGCTGGCTGGATTTCTAAATGTGCTTTCATGAAATTTATTTCAGGAGTGATGTTAATTTCTTATTCAATACAAGTTCCTCACAATCAAGTCACCTAAATTTGAGAATTCACACATTTGCTACAACCCTGTGAATGGTAAAAACACTTATTAAAAAAAACAATGGGCCCAAACTCCTCTTCTTTGTAACTTGCCATTTATGTAGCAGTGTGTACTCAGTAAAATGATGGCAAAACTTTTCAAAATTGGGAAAGTGGACAAATTTTGTCACCAATCAAGAAATGCAACCTCAAGACAATAAAGCAAAAAAAAACTGAAATTGCTGGAGAAACTCAGAAGGTCTGGCAGTATCTGTGGGGAGAGAAACAGAGTTACTATTTCCAGTCCAGTGTGACTCTGTTTCAGAAACTCAATCAAATGGTTTGGTCTGAAGCAGAGTCTGAAAGGGGGAGGGGATGTTGGACAAATGGGATGTGTTAATCTAGACAATCCCCGAAAATAGATTCAGGGATAACAATGTGTGATTAACCCACGGCCAATCATTGTGGCCTTAGCCAGAGATCACCAAGCAGAACACAGCATGAGTTAAATATGGAGCCAACTCTTAGACAGGTACTGTTGAAATTATTTCTCAGCAACCTGTGGGGGTGTGCTGTACCACAGGGTGGTACCTGACCTTGAGGTCTACTGCCAGCGTGCCACAGCCCCGACACTGACATTGGTTACACTTCTCAAGGGCAGCAGCTTCTCTCAAACAAATGGCTCTAACCATGTCATTTCTGTTGCTGTTCATTCCAAGGCAGTTGTTGATAACACATGAATACACAGTTGGTTAGGGTGATGTGGGAGGGGAAAACTTTGTCACCTCAAATGTGCACAAGCTGCCAGCAGCTCCTGCTAAGACTTTTTAAATTAATTAGCTGAAGAACACAGACACACAGTTTAATGGTCAGATAATTAGATTTTTATTCAGAAACTGGTTATATCAGTGAAATCAAGTACAATTTAAAATATCTGCTGAACTCACTCTGTCAGTGATGATTAACAAAGATATAAACAAGAACATACCCAAACCACAGGCAGCAACTGTTGTTCATGATGTCATTTGTCAGTCTCTGACTGCAACATCTGAAAGCTATATTAGGTCAAAATGTAAAAGCTGATGTGTGGATTGGCTCAAACCTGATTAAATAGCAACAATTTGCAGTTTTATAGTGCCTTTAACATAGGAAAACTTTCCAGGCTTTCTCACATAGAGTCACATGGGGAGATATTAGTCTGGGTGCTATTCCACAACGGCAGCTGAGATGAGGAGGAATTTCATCAGCCAGAGGACGATGAATCTGTGGAACTCAATACGCAGAGGGCTGCAGTGGCCAAGTCATTGAATGTATTTAAGACCAAGAGGTCTTAAATAGGTTCTGGATCAGTAAGGGGGGCAAAGGTTGTTTGGAGTGACCAGGAGAATGAGTTTCAAAAACATATCTGCAATGATTGAATTACAGAGCAAGCTCGATAGGCCAAATGGCCTAACTCTGCCCCTTATATCTTATGGACTGATATATTACATTGAGGGACAGTAATTGAATGGGTATAGCCCCACACATTGCAAGTAGAGACAGCAGTGTCACTGGGCTGTACGCTTGTAATGGTCAGAATGAAACTGTTCTAGGAGGGCTCTCTGGAATGTTGAAATAAAGCAGGAAAGCTGGAGGAGTTTCCTGGTGAATTATTTCTAGAATGAGTCATCATCTTGTCCTTTCTTTTCCTGGGGCACTGTTGTTACCAATGACTGATCACTTCGTGCAGTTTGCTGTTCTTGATCGTGCACTGTCATTCTCACTGTCTGACCCTCTCTGACACTCTGAACTGTTGGAAACTGTACTACCGCTGGATTCAACACAGTACCTAGAAATGGAAAATAAAGATCACTTTAAAAACACTGAGGTCAGTCAGTAATCTGCATCTGACAACAAAACCTCCATTTTCAATCACTCCATCTCTCTGTTCCTCGGCTTCTTAATTTCTTCCCACTTGTGAGTACCTGTTTGTCTTGTTACTTCTTCAAAGTTCATCCCCTCACAGATATCAGGGTTTAATTCAAGCTGCCACTGATCTGCCCATCTGACCAATCCATTTTTATCCTCCTGCAATCTAAGACCATCCTCCTCACTTTCAAGCACTTGATCAATGTTTCTGTCATCTGCAAACTTACTTACCACCCTCCACACTCAGAGCTGTATCGTTTATATCTAGCATGAATAATAAGGGACCCAGCACTGATCCCTGTGGTACACCACTGGACAGTGGCCTCCAGTCACACAAACAGCCTCTATCACCACCCACTGTTGCTGAGTGAGAACCCGTTTTGGATCCAACTTGCCAATGACCCTGGATCCCATCAGCTTTTACTTTCACTATCAGTATCCCACAGTGGGCCTTGTCAAAGGCTTGGTTGAAATCCCAATAGCATACATTCCCCAGAGAACTGTGGAGACTCAGTCACTGGGAACATTCAAGACTGAAATTAAAGTTTTCCAGAGATGATTTACATTAGGGTATTTGGAAAAAGTGTATTCAAGTGCCATTGAGGTCATTGATCATCCATCATTTAATTGAGTGGTGGACCAGACTTGGTGGGCTTAATGGCCTACTCCTGTTCCTGTGTCCCTCTGCCTGTATCACTTAGACTAAGGGAATGAATGAGGATCATAAGAAGGGGAGTAATCAGGGCTGGTGTGTGGAAGGGCCAAGTGCATCAGAGGTGGAGGTGGGAGTGTCATTGAGCAGAACAGGAGCTGCAGAAGGTTCTGGGAAATGATGGCCCAAAGATTTGAGAGCTGAGAGTTTGAAATTTCCCATTTAAAACCCCAAGACCATGAGTTTGCAGGATATGGGAACAAAATTGGACCATTCAGGCTATTGAGTCTGTTGCAGAATTTGATCACAAATGACTTTTTTCAGCCTCATTCTCCTTCCCTCTCCCTGGAACATTTAATGTCCTTACAATACAGCACCTATCTATCTCTGTCTTAAATACACTCAGTGACGTGGCCTCCACAGTCTTCTGTGGTGATGGGTTCCACAGGTTCACCACCCCCTGGGTGAAGAGATTCCTCCTCATCTGGATTCTAAAAGAACATCCCTTCACTCTGAGGCTGTGTCCTTGGGTCCTAGTCTCTCATACTAGGGGAAACCTCTTCTCTACATCCACTTTATCCAGGCCCCTCAGTTTTCTGGATGTTTCAGTCAGATCCCACCCCACTTCTTCTAAACTCCATTGAGTGCAGACCCAGAGTCCTCAATTTGTCCCATCTTAATGGGTTACAACAGAAACCAATTTAACCTTTAGTTTAAATGACACTGAGGTACAGATCAGCCATGGTCCAGTTGAATGTGAAGTTGGCTCATGAAAGTGAATGTCATTGGAATACAATACATTTCCAGAAAACAAATTCTTTGGTGTTCTCTCAAACTTTCAAATCGCTATTATTCAAAATAAATACAGGTTGATGGAGTTATATTCAGAAAATTCCACATTAATCCAATGTTCCCATCAATTGTTGTAAAAATCCATCTGGTTCACTAATGTCCTTCAGGGAAGGAAATCTACTATCCTTACCTGGTCTGACCTACATGTGACTCGAGACCCACAGAGATGTAGATTGCTCTTATTGCCCTCTAAAATAAACAGCAAGGTGACTCAGTTTGAGGGAAATTGGGGATGAGGAACAAATGTAGTCTTTGCCAGCAATGCCTACATCCCATCAGAAAATGAAGTAAATGAGTTCTTTGGGACTCCATAATAACCTGTCCATTACACGGAGCAGTTTAGATTAGATTAGATTACATTACAGTGTGGAAACAGGCCCTTCGGCCCAACAATCCCATCAGAAAATGAAGTAAATGAGTTCTTTGGGACTCCATAATAACCTGTCCATTACACGGAGCAGTTTAATAAATATTGTGGCTCCAAGAGCAGGTGGAATCTGCACGCTGACTCCCACAGCCTGTCCACCATGTTTCTACAAAGCAGAAGGCAGGAATATGATGGAATTCTTCTCAATTGCCTGGATGAGTGTAGCTCCAACAACATTCAAGAAGATTCACACCATCCAGGACAAAGCAGCCCACTTGATTGACACCACAGCTAACACTTTCAAAAATGATGGACAGTCTGTACCATCTACATGATGCCCTTCAGTAACTCACAAGGCTCCTCCAGCAAGAGCTTCTGAACCCACAGCCTCTCCCATCTGAAAGGACAAGGACACCACCTCCTTCAGGTTGCTCTCCAAGGCGCACACACCATCCAGAATTGGAAATATATCATCCTTATTCCTTCAATGTCATTGGATCAAATGTCCCAACACCAACTGGATGACAGCAGTTCAGGAAGGCAGCTCATCATCACTTTCTCAATACATAGAAAACAGGAACTGGAGTAGGCCATTCAGCCCATTGTGCCTGCACCACCATCAACATAAACATGATGGATCATCCAACACAGTCCCCTGTTCCTTCTTTCTTTCCATACGCTTTGATCCCTTTAGCTCACAGAACTATGTCTAACTCCTCGTTGAAAGCATTCAATGTTTTGGCCTCAACTGCTTCCTGTAGCTGAGGATTTCTGGGATGGATTATGAAGAAGCAATGTGTTATAATGAAAGCAAAATGTTTCCTTTACCTGTGAGCTTCATTTCATGATATGCTGGTCCAGAATGATTTCCTCTCATTGATAATGGTTTCCCAGACCATTACAATTTTAGGTAACTGGCAGAATATATCTGTTACTCAAGTGGACCTTCTAAAACTCCTTGAGAGATTTTATGCTAAGATAATTATTGTGCAACAGTGCAAGCTTGATGAACTGAATGGTCTCAGCCTGTGTGAATGTTACATTATTCTACATGTAAGCTATGATGCTGGAGATTATTGTTTTTGAGAAAACAGTAATATTTGAGAGAAAACAGAAGACTTAAAGGAGAGAAGAGACTGGGAGTGCCACAGTGCGGAATTGATATAATGGAGTCAAGGATGCAACAGTAGTTTCAAAATGGCATCTTCACATTTGACAAATAAATGAAACTTAATATGATCTGCTGCTTTCTTTACCATAACTTAACAATTCAGAAATTTGTGCAAATCTGTTTAATGGTCCATGTCCAGAGGATTCACTGAGATGGTATTTTGTTCATCAGGATTTGTTGTTTGTTAATACCTTTCTCTCTGTTTTTGGGTGTTTTCAACTTCTTTGGAGGAAGCAAAGAATGACTGATTTACAAATTCTGATTAAAAGCAATAGCTTGCAGCAGCTGCTAAGAGAAAATAAACTGGCTTTCTTTGGATTTAGATAGCCTATATTGCAGCAAAAATGCCTCCACCTTAATTTCCAGAGATCCGATGACTTCTGGCTATAGCCATTCACATTCACAAGCTGTTCAGCCAGCAATGACATGGAGCTGCCAGTGTCAGACTGGGGTGGGCATAGTCAGAAGTCACACAACATCAGACTATAGTCCAACATCAGACTATAGTCCAACAAGGTTTATTTGAAATCACAAGTTTTCAGAGTGCTGCTCCTACATCAGGTGAAGTGCCAGCAATCAAATAGTCATTGACAGGCTCTGGATCAATGGTGCTGGAAGAGCACAGCAATTCAGGCAGCATCGAGGAGCTTCAGCACACAGCCTTGTCACAGAAAACTGGTCCCAACTTCAGATCAGTCAGTTACTTGTTGCATCTCCTTCATCCCCATGCTGCCACTTTATCTGCAATAAATACTACCACCCCCACCGACCCTCAAACTGGGCCTCTTCTGGAGTACTGTGTGCAATTCTGGTCACCCTGCTATTGGAAGAAAATTGTTAAATTGGAGAAGGTTGAGAAAAGATTTCCAGCATGTTGCCAGGAATGAAGGGTTTGAGTTATGAAAAAAATAGCTTGGAGCATTGGTGGTTAAGAGTGACCTTACAGATGTTTATTATATCATGAGGGGTGAAGGCCAGATGAAAAGCCTGGGTGTTGTCCCTGGAGTGGGGATGGGAGGAGGTGTTCAAAACTCGGGGGCACATTTTTAAGGTGAAAGGAGAAAGATTTCAGAAAGACATGAGGGGCACTTCACCAGAAGAAGGGACTACACTCCAAAAGCTTGTAATTTCAAATAAAGCTGTTGCACTATAATCTGATGTTGTGTGACTTCTGACCTTGTGAATGAATACAACAATGCAGCTTTCGACTCCAAAAAACAAGATGACACCTCCACCTCCTATTTTCTGTTGCAGACATCGGCCCTGTAAAGCTCTGCAGAAGACATAACATGTTAAGGAAGCCTCTCCTCGCCTTGAGCTGCACCGCCCCCTCGGGCCTTTCTTGCCGCTTCATTCGAAAAGACCCAGAGACTGGAAACAAATCTCTGTCACCGGCAACGCATTACACATATGCTCCACCCTTCATGGCTCGGTCTTCGACTGTGCGCCTGCGCATTGCACCGTTCTGGCTGACGAACTGGGAATTACCTTAACCCCGGGGCCTGCTGGGTACAGTAATCGCCATTGAGAGACGTATAATCTGATTGTAATTGCTTTCCTGGAAAGGAGCTGTCTGGTTATATATATTTGTATTCACTTCTCGTTTCGCCCATCTCAAACTGATGTGCTTATTCAGCATACAGCTTCCTTCAGGTGATGTCTTACAGCATTGTCACAACACATGGTGACAAAGCAAATGATAAAGGGTTAAGGAGTGATGAAGAGAAGTTATTGGATAAACTATTGTTTCTTCATGTTGACAATATGCCAGGACCGGATGTAATATATCCAGTCATACTCAATGAAAGGGAAGGGGAGACTGTAGAGACATTGTTCTTAATCGCTCAGTCCTCCCTTAACTCAGGAGAGGAACCAAAAGAATGGAAACTTGCAAACACTCTGCCCCTTTTGACAAAAGGTTATAAAATTAAGCACAGTTATTATAGACCAGTCAGTGATTACCAGTGAAACAACTATTTGGAATAGAATTGGCAATCATGTGGAAAAACATTTGTTTGAACAGGAACTGCTCGCTGCATTTCTCAAGGGAAAAGAATAGAGCGAGGGATACTGAGAGAAGGGGAGAGAATGAGGAGGCCAGAGAAATAGACAAAGAAGGGGCAAGTGGGACAGAGGGATATAGAAATTAGAAGTGGTGTGATATTTTACAAAAAGAGAGAATTTGAAAACTATTCAGAAATAGCGGGAGACAGAGAGAGGACCACAGGCAGAGAAATAAAAGCAAGATAGACTGAGAGATAGAAAGAAAACAAGCAAGTGACAGAGTAAAGAGCAAGAAAAGACAAGCAGGGACCGTGTAAACCAGAGATAAAATAGAGGAAGGGAGGCAGGGAAAATGAGAGAATGAGAGAAAAATGTGTCAGATGCAAGGCAGGGCGAATGAAAGGAGGAGAGATCAGTATTAGATATAATTTAATCCTGAAAAATGTGAGATGATGCACTTTGAAAGAAATAACAAGACAAGGGAGTATTAACGAATCGGAGGATATTAGGAAATTGAGATGAATAGAGTGATCTCGATGTGCAGATCCCGAAAGGTGGCTGGGCAGATAATAGGGTAGCAAAGAAGGCATTTGGGTGCTTGCAATTTTCGGTTGTGGCACAGTATATAAGCTGCATCAGGCAGCACAGTGGCTCAATGGTTAGTACTGTTGCATCAGGGACCCGGTCCAATTCCAGCCTTGGACCATAGTCTGTGTGGAGTTTGCACATTCTCCCCTTGTCTTTGTGGGTTTCCCCAGATGCTCTAGTTTCCGCCTGCAAATCAAAGATTGGCCATGCTAAATTTCCCATCGTGTTCAGGGATGTGTAAGTTATGTGCATTAATTGGGGTAAATGAAGAGTAATGGGGAATGAGGGTTGATGTGGACTTGTTAGGCTGAAGGGCCAGGTTGGTTATGTTGCAGCTGTACAGCACTTTAACAGGCCACAATAAAAAAAAACATTTTACTGATTATTTGAGCTATGTGATAAAGATAGCTTTACAATCATCACGGGAGGTACAATGAGTCAAATTAAATTGCAGATCAGCAGAGAATTATACTGAATTTGCTCTTTCAGAGGTTTTTGCTGAAGGATTCACTAAGCACTGTGTGAATACTGAGAGCAGCTACAGGCTTCTATATAGAAAAGGAATGAATGTGACTGTGAAGCCAAATAGAAATTCACTATTAACCACAGACTGTCTATTTGCTCGACATATTCACCTGCCCTGGGGGTTTGTTAGTCTGTGTAGACTGTGAGGTACATAGACAATAAAGCCCAAAGCTAATGAAGGAACCCAGTAAGTGTGATGCTTCACAAAGATTAATGTCACAAATGTGATCGATAGAAATTAATGTACTCCAGTGACATCACGCAGGAAAGGTGGCTAATAACTTACACGGTTATCTTTGCATGATTGAGGTGGCAGTGAGGATAAAGGGAAGTGGACAGCAGTGGTGCATAAGGAGCCAGTATTGAATTGCATTAGCTTTATTGTCACAGTCTTCATTGTCACCGCTCTCTGGGTGAAGACATTTCTTCTCAAGGGCCATTCAGGATGAACAACAAGAGCTGGCCCAGCCAGTGATAGACACATTCCAAGAATGAATGAAACAAAACCAGACAGAGATAGGACAATGTTAAATACAACACTGAGAACAAACGAGATGGAGGAGTAGAAAAACAGAAAAAAGGTAAAGATGTTGCGATTGAGGAATTGGTCCAAGAGGTGAAACAGTTCATTCTATCTATGATTAAAACAAGACAATGTAACTGTTCTATTTTCATATTGAATTCTCTGCTTTCTCTCTCTATCAGAGGAATGTAACACATTCTCCTCTCCAATAAATCCATGAGGAACTGTTTGCTGTAAGATATTGTAAGATAATCAGGACTTACCCATTACAGTCAGCCGAGTTCCATTCCCACTGATATCCTCCCACACTTTACAGTAATAGACCCCAGCGTCATTGGGCTGCACATTTGTGATAGTCAAAATGAAGCTGTTACTGGAGGGATCTCTGGTAGATTGGAATCGCTCAGTTAATCCTGGGCTCCATTGTGTGATGTTCCTCACGTCATGTGTTAAAACCCACTCCGTGTTATTCCCTGATTGTTCCCGGTCCCAGTGAACATTGGTGTGTGTCACTGAAGCATTCCTCATGGTGCACTGTAACTGGGCAGAGTGACCCTCAGTGACACATTCCAGGCTTGGAGACTGGAGAAGGACTGGGGGATTAACACCTTTGGAAGGAAAGGTCTGAATAAATTAAAATTTGTTTGAAATTTCTGATTCAAATTCAAGTAGAAAGGACATTGTAAGAGTGTAACAGTCTGGTTAATTATTTCAATGCAACAAACCATTTTAAAGTGAGTTCACAAAAATAAAGCATGAATTATTAATAAATGTTTCAACATGAATTCATAAGTAAAACCAGTGAAAATTGGAATTGGTGCAAACTGTTCTGACTCCCCTTGTCCATCTGAAGTTGAAACTTCAGTGTGACCAATACATTGAGTTCCAGATGAACACTGTGAAGGGATGGTTCTGTTATTTTTAATGTTTCCATGTGCTTTGAACTTTTATTGAATTGTATGAATCATAAATAACTTACTTTATTCTATTTTATCATAATATCTGTCATGTAATAAATTTCTGTTTCTTGTTAAAAGCAAAACTGCAACCTTGTGTGCTTATGCTGCAGTGAAAAACCACTTCATTAAATAAAATAATGACACTTGGATTCATCAAGCTGGATCTATCGATTGAAAAATACCATGACAAGAAAGAAATCAAATGGGACAATTGTAGAGTTAGCAAGGGAGAAAAGCAGGGATCGTGGATTTTAATCATGCAGCTACACAAAATAAATGTGAATGTAAGGGAAATCATCATCATGGAACATCAATGTGCTTCACATGATTGTGATGGAGAGATCACATCCGAAGTGAGGCACAGCTCGTTTGAATGCACATCTCTGGGAATTTGGAGCCGTTTGAGAATTCAGTGCCAAGGGGAAGAAGTGCTTTCACTTTTGTTTAACAGGATAAATTGAAGCTCAGGATCAGGGACCCAACACAAAACAAAGAGTGATGTCACAGGAAAACCTGAAGGTCATGGGTTGGTAATATCTGCTCATTTGTCAGTCTCTTAGAAGTTAATTTTAGATTAAAGATCAATATGAGAAATACTTGACAGATTACAAATTAAAAGACGAGTCAAAAATTTAATAAAAACTAAGCACTAAACGAATAATATACAGATGAGGGACCAGGTGATGTGCTTTTATTACATGATGTGGAAGCTGGTGGACGCCATTGTGGTTCATAGTGTAGCTCATCTGTAGCAAGTGTGGGTTCTTTGATGAACTCTGAGTCAGGGTTGCTGAGCTGGAGTCAGAGCTTCAAACACTGACTCATCAGGGAGGGGGCGCAAATTACTTGGATACTGTTTCAGGAAGCCGTCATATCTCCAGTACAGGATGGTGTGATTCTGAGTGAAGGAAGTAGAGAGATCTAGGAAGTCATGCTGAAGAAGCCTTGGTCCTTGAGCTGACTAACAGCTTTGCGATTCTTGGTCCCTGTGTAGATGAGACTGGGGGCTCTCGGGAGGATGAGCAAACTGACCTCACCACCATGATACAGGGAGGGCAGCCTGGGAGAATGAATCATTGCTAATTGGGACAGTTAGTGGGTATAATGGGTTGTGTGCGGTAGCAGCCCATGTGATGACAAGGCCCAGTGTGTGAGGGCTGGGGTAAGGAACGGGGAAGGCGCTTGATGGGAAGAGATATCAAAGAGGAGTCTCGTGCTCTGTGTTTTTGACAACGTAAAAGACAATAAAGACAGAGAAAATAAAACAAAATGAACTGAGGGAAAACCAGTGATTAGCACAAAAAACTGACATTAGGATCTTCATTAAATTTATAAAAAAGCTGAAACCAGTCAAATTGTACACAGGCCACTAAGAAAATGAAACTATAGAGATGGATCTGTGTAAAAAGGGGAACGGCTGAGGAGTTAAATAGATACTTTGAATCAGTCTTTACTGTGGAAGATGTGTCAAATGTCCCGTTAATACAAAAGAATATCGGGGGAGCAATTAAATACCATCATCATTAATAGAGGGGCAGTAGTTGATGAAACGGTGGCACAGTGGTTAGCACTGCTGTCTAACAGCGCCAGAAACCCGGGTTCAATTCCCGTCTTAGGCGACTGACTGTGTGGAGTTTATACGTTGTCTGCGTGGGTGTGCTCCGGTTTCCTCCCACAGTCCAAAAGTGTGCAGGTTAGGTGAATTGGCTATGCTAAATTACACCGTGCTGTTAGGTGTAGGGTAATGGGTCTGGGTGGGTTGCGCTTTGGTGGGTCGGTGTGGACTTGTTGGGCCGAAGGGTCTGTTTCCACAGTGTAAGTAATCTGGGTAAAAGGCAGATACTTCCCATGGTTCTGAGAGTTTGGATCCTAAAAGAGCGGGTGACAGAGATAAAGAAATATCGATAAATTAAGAGAGTGGGCATTGCATTGGGAGTATAACGTAGAGAAAATCTGCAACTGTCCATTTTTGAAGGGAGAACCATGGAATAGGGAATTATTTTCATACAGAAAATCTGCAGAAAGCTGCAACACAACGGGGCTTGGGGTTAGCTGTCCATGAAACTCCGAAAGCTAGCAAACAAGGGCAGTAGGTAATCAGGAAAATGGAAGGAATGTTGGCCCTTATTACAAAGGGGATTGGAGTGTAAGAGTAGGGAACTTTTACTGCAACTGTAGAAAGGGCTGGGGAGATCACTTTTTAAAATAAAGTTATCATTTAATTGCAGGCCATTCAGAGAAGGGTCACTGGGATAATCCTTGGGAAAGGAAGGATTGTCTTTTGAACAAAGGCTAAACAGATTGGGACTCTACTCACTGGGGACTGGAAGAATGAGAGGTGATCTCATTGAACCCTATCAGATTATTAAAGGGCTTGACAGGTGAATGCTGAGAGGTTGTTTCCCCTCATGGACAGTCTTGTGTCAGAGGGCTTAGTCTCAGAATAAAGCAGCACCAGTTTAAGATTGAGATGAGGAAGAAATCCTTCTCTCAGAGGGTTGTGAGTCTTTGGAACTCCTTACTACAAAGATCTATGGGGCAGTATCCTTGTGTATATTTAAGGCTGGGATCGATAGAGTTACCAGGAAAGGGCAAAAATGCAGGTAGATAGGTTTTTGATCAGTCAAGGCTTCAAGAGTTATGTGGAAAATGCAGGAAAGGGGGTGTGGAAATATCGGAGCAGCCATAACCTCATTGAATGGTGGAGAAGGCTCGAGGGGCAGAATGGCCTATCCCTGTTCCTATTTCATATTGTCTTACAGCCTTATATTCTAGAACAAACAGAAGGATGTTAAAGTACTAAAGGAGAAAGACTGGAACCAAAAAGTGATTGATAGTAATTAACATTCTCCAACCTTCGTAAGACAGGACATGCCAAAGACAATTGCTGGAAGTTCAATGGGAAACAGATTAGAATCAGAGGAATATTAAAAGAACTTTCAGAAAAGGATATGTCACAAAAGTAAATAACTATTCTAACCATAATGTAGGACAGAGAAAACATGAATGCTTTGAATGCACTAATGATGGAGAGGGAAATCAGGACAGTCTAGAAAATTTGTCTTTAAATATGAACAAAGAGAGTGAGGCGACAGGAGGGTCTGAGTTTTGAGGGAGTATTTCCTTCAGCTTTAAAGCAAGGAGGTAAACCAAGAAAGCTCTTAAGAGACACTGGAGCAAATCAATCCCTGATGCTGCATAATGATTCTCTTTGACTTCTAGAGTAATTATTGAAAGAGTAAATATTAATTGGAGACATTCAGGTAGCTTATGCAGAGTTGGATTGAAAAGTGACTTGTTTAATGCAGTAGAGAGGTCGCAGTGATAGGAGTAAAACATGTTCTGACAGAAGGATTTTATTCTGTTTTGGTGAATGACCTCACAGGTTCAAGAATATCAGCCTCACCATGGGTTGTGGAACAAATCTTGGAGATGAAATAACCTGAAATGTGACATGAGGAACATCCTGGATTTTATCCTCATTGTGTTGTGACTAGATCTCAGGTTCATAGATTTAGAACCATGCAATAATAGTGCATGATCATGTTGATTTGGAATTTCAGTTCACAAAATTAATTTTCAAAAGTTTAATTGAACATAATTGAACATGATGAACAGAATGAGTGCCGTAGGTTCAGAATATCTTCTTTAGCAGAAATGCAACAAATTGATCCTGAATTGAGAAGGTTTCATCAAACAGCCTCCTCAGAAATGGAAGCAGAAACAATCATTGAGTGTTATTACTTGAATGACAAAGTATTATTGAGGAAATAGTGTTCAGCTCAAGTACCAGATGATGGGGAATGGACAGAGGTCCGTCAGGTGGTCACTCCATCTGAGGTCCAGAATGAAATTTCACGAATTGGTTCATGAAATTCCAATGACAGGACTTTTAGGGATACAAAAATGTAGGGAATTCAAATCAATCACAAACTGATCTCCAATTCATTCATTGAGCAAGAGGTTTTAGTTGGAAGAGATTGTTATGAAAACTGTACTTACTGATAATATTGAGCTGACTTCCTCTCCCATAGATCTTTCTCCACACTGAGCAGTAATAAACCCCAGCGTCAGTGGGCTGCACATTGGTAATGGTCAAAATAAAGCTGTTATTGGAGGGGTCTCTGGAAGACTGGATTCGCTCAGAGAATCCTGGGCTCCATTGTGTGGAGCCATATTTACTATGTGTTAAAATTTGCACTTTACAGCAACCTGTTTTTTGATGGTACCATTTAACAGTGGTGCCTGTCACTGCAGCATTTCTCATGATGCATTGTAAATGGGCAGTTTGACCCTCGGTAACCCATTCCAGGCTCGGAGACTGGAGAAGAACTGGAGGATTTGCACCTTTAGGGAAGAAAATATTGAGAATTTCAGAATCAGTTCTCCTGGTTACAATGTGCTGCCAGTTGTTCAAAGAGATAGATCAGGTGGAACACATTCTGAATTAAATAGGGAACTGGTTTAAGATTGAACCAGTGGAGTTGAAGCAGATCAACGAACCATGTTTGAGTAATTAAATATCTTTAATAACTATTAATGTAAATATTAAAAGACGAATATCTGGATCAAAGTGTAGAGTGACATTGCCTGAATTATGGAAGGTCCATGATTACAGCTTCCAGCCTCAGACTCTCCCCATTACCTGTCTCCATCAGATTCTCCAAACTTCTCATGTATGCTGTTCCCTTCTCCCTGACCCACCCATCGCTCAGGTTCTGCAGCCTCTTCTGGGAAGCTCCCTCATTCACCCCATTCTGCTCACTGTTTTCCTCAGAATGATCACCTTTCCCTGAACCAGACTCTTCACAATCCTCCCTGTGTAACTCACTCTCCAGCAAGTATTCTGGTCTGGGGACTGATGTGAATGATGATCACTTGGGGAGACGAGTCAATATTACCATGGGAACCCCAGCTATATCAGGGGCTCATGATGTTCATTGAAAAATTGAATTGAATTGAATTGAATTTACTGTATGACAATGGATTGAATGTTCAGAGGAATAGATACGTGTTGCTGCACCCACAGGAAGGAACCCATTTATGGTACTACCTGTCTTGTCCCACTGTCAGTGAAATTATCGAGTGACTGGAGAACTCTCTGAAAAGGGTGAGGTTGAACAGTCAATAGTTCCACTCCACATATATCCCAAATTACAGAAGCAGAAGGAGAACTGTGCTCAAGCAGTCAGAGTTTAGGAAGCTAGGAAAGGAATCAGCATTTCCTCCCAGTACCACGGATAAGTGAGTAGATCAGTAGAAGGATCAAGCAGATGGATGGATAGCTGGACAAATGGTGCAGGAGGGAGAAGGATGTGAAATTCCTACAACAGTGATCCTGTGGAATTGATGAGAAGGTGACACCTGGAGAGCACAGAAAGATTGCAGCTAACTAGAGGCAGTCTTTGTGAGCAGATTCCTGAGTGCTATTAGTGGGAGCTGGGGATAAATTAACTTGGCAGGAGTCTGGGAACCAGAAGGAAATGTCAGACACAGCCAGCTTGAAAGTACAAATTCATAAGCTATTGGGTGTTTTCATAGTAATGTCACAATGTCTAAATTAAAGTTGATGATCAAAGGGATTACTTAAAACTAAGTAAGTTTCAGCTCATTTATGTGAATAATCAAGGGATACCCTCAAAGAGGCTCAAATCTCTGAAGACAGAAAGAGTTAAGTCAAACTTATCAATGTGATGGAAAGGATATTTCCTGGGAGATGAATATCGAAAATTGATGGTATTAGAATAAATGTGATTTTATTGTTTCCATGTGCTTTCAAATTTCATTGAATTAGTTTATATGCAATTAGTTTGGTTCATTCTATTTTATCTTAATCTCTTATATGTAATAAACTTCTGTTTCATTGTGAATACAAAATCTGCAACCTTATATATTTGCTACAGTGAAAGACCACCTCATTCAATAAAAGTAATGATAATTAGAAACACCAAGTCGGATCGAACAATTGAAAATTGAAACTACAAGGAAGAAACTGACCTGGGTATTGGTGTAGGAAAATGCAAGGTGGTAGGGTCAGGGATTCAGATAATGCTGTGACAGTGAAATTAATGAGAATGGAATCATGGGAGCATTCAGAGAACTGAAAGGCTTGTTATGATGATGATGAAGCATTCGGGACGAGCAAAGCAGATAGCCTTAACATATCTCATACAGAAAATTAGGGTGGGGAAATAGTTAGCTGGAAATCCTCAAAGAAACTGCAGGAATAAAACGTCTTGCTGATAGAGCAATAAGAAGTGAAGAACAGCCATAAAAATATGTTATCACTATAACGGAAACAGCTGCAACTACAGAAAGGACCATGTTTCCACTGTAATGATATGAGACATACCAAAGAATAGAGAACAATACAGCACAGGAACAGGCCCTTTGGCCCTCCAACCTGCACCAACACATTCACCCCTCTGTACTAAAACTGTCTTCACTTTCAGGATCCATATCCCTCTATTCTCTTCCTATTCGTGTATTCATCCAGATGCTTCATGAATGCTGCTATTGTGTCAATTTCCAGAAAGTAAACAGGAAACTGATTGCAGCCATAGGAATATCGAAGGTATCTTCAGAAAAGGGAAAATTGCAAAATTAATCACTGTTATGATAGGGTAGGACAGAGAGTACATGATCTTCTGAAAATACAAATGAGGGAGAGGGAGCTCAGGACATTCCTGAGAATTTGTCTTTGGATATTAACAAGGAGCGTGAAAGCACTGGAGGGTCTGAGTATTGTATCTCAAAAGGGAGTATTTTTGCTTCAAAGCAAGGAGTTAAACAAACAAATATCTTGAAAAGTGTTTGGTTATGTCTGTCACTGGTGCTGCCTGATGGTCCTGTTGTCATCCAGAGACGTTCATGAAAGATAAAATTGTAATTGGAGGCATTCATAGGGATTACAAACCAGTTCCAGTCACATAGAAGTGGATGATCAAGTGACTTAGTCAATGTAGATGTTGTAGTGGGAGGAGTGTAATACATTTCCATTGGGAGAACTGATAACACTTTGTAAAATGATCAGGCAGGTTATAGAATATTAACCTTACTAAGGGTACTGGAAAAATATCAGTAAAGATGAAATACAAGAAGAGCAACCTGTGTTGTGATTATATCTCAGGTTTACAGAGTTAGACCAATGGAGAAAGCATCCTATAAAACAAAGAGTTGATTTGGAATTTCAGTTATCAGATTTTATTTTCAAAACTGTAATTTAAAGAATGAAGTTAAAGAGAATTCAGCTGACCAGATTCAGAAAATATGCTTTGGCATTGATACATCAATTGGATCTGAACTGAAAGAGTTTTATCCAAATGCCTCATCAGAAATGGAATCAGAAACAATCCTTGAGTGTTCTTGCTTGAAAGACAAAGTACAAATGAGGAAATAGATGCAATATGCAGTCCCTCCGTGGTTTCACTCTCTTTTTAATATCCAAAGACAAATTCTTGAGCTCCCTCTCCCTCATTTTTACTTTCAGAGGATCATGTTCTCTCTGTCCTACCCTATCACGACAGTGATTAATTTTGCAATGCTTCCTTCTCTGAAGATATCTTCGATATTCCTACAACTGCAATCGTTTTTCATTTACCTTTGAGAAATTGATACAATTGCAGCCCCAAATGGAATGGACCATGGTGCATCAGGTAGTCACTCCATCTGAGAAACCAGAATGAAATTTCGTACATTGGCTCATGAAATTCCAATGGCAGGTCATTAATGGATGAGGAACACACGGTCTAATTTATTAAAATATTTGTTTTGGTCAGGATTATATAAACATGTTAAATTTTAACAGACAAGCTGATAGATGTCAGGATTTGGGGATTCCCCAACCCTCAATTAAAGCTTCACCTTTAATTCCAATCACAGCTTTTGAAGAACTGTTTTGCAGAATCTTAATAGAGCCTGACCTTAACCCAGGAATGTCAGCCAATGGGTCAATGCAGTGGTTCAAGTAGGCAGCTCAGCGCCACCTTCTCAAGGGCAGTTCAAACATAGAACTGCGCAGTACAGTTCAGTACAGTACAGGCCTTTCAGCCCTCGATGTTGTGCCGACTTGTGGAACCAATGTGAAGTTCATCTAATCTACACTGTTCCATTTTCATCCATATGTTTATCCAATGACAATTTAAGTGCCCTTAAAGTTGGTGAGTCTACTACTGTTGCAGGCAGTGTGTTCCCACGGCCCCTACTAGTTTCTGAGTAAAGAAACTACCTCTGATATCTGTCTTATGTCTATCACCCCTCAATTTCAAGCTATGTCCCCTCATGCTAGCCTTCACCATCCAAAGAAAAAGGCTCTCACTGTCCACCCTATTTAACCCTCTGATTATCTTGTATGTCGCTACTAAGTCACCTCTCAACCTTCTTCTCTCTAACAAAAACATCCTCAAGGCCCTCAGCCTTTCCTCTTAAGACCTTCCCCCCATAAATCTCCTTTATACACTTTCCAAAGCTTCCACATTCTTCCTTACGATGTTGTGACCAGAAATGGATGCAATACTCAAAGTGCGGCCAACTAGAGTTTTGTACAACTGCAACATGGCCTCATGGCTCTGAAACTCAATCCCTCTATCAATAAAAGCTGACACACCATATGCATTCTTAACAACCCTATCAACCTGGGTGGCAACATTCAGGGACATGAACGTACATGAACACCGAGATCTCTCTGCTCATCTACACTACCAAATATCTTACCATTAGCCCAGTAATCTTTATTCCTGCTGCTCCTTCCAAAGTGAATCATCTCACACACTTCTCCATTTGCCACCTCTCAGCACAGCTCTGCAGCTTATCTATGTCCCTCTGTAACCTGCAACATCCTTCGGCACTATCCACAACTCCACCAACCTTAGTGTCATCCACAAATTTATTAATCCATCCTTCTATGCATCATCCAGGTTATTTACAAAAATGACAAACAGCAGTGCCCCCAAAGCAGGTCCTTATGGTACACCCCTATTCAAGGATGAACCTTTCCCATCAACCACCATCCTTTATCTTCTGTCAGCGAGGCAATTTCTGAACGAAACTATTAAGGGTGAGCAATAAATGCTGGCACAGCCATGACACCCACATCTCATAAAAGAATTGAATACATTTCAGAACCTTAACTTGGCTTCCTCCCCACAGTGAATCCATCCCCAAGATCACTCTCCATCATCTCCTCAATCTTCTTGATCACAAACTAATCTCCAATTCATTCATTGGGCACGAGGTTATTACAGGAGGAGATTGTCATGTAAATGCTACTCACGGTTTACAATGATTCGGCTTCCTCTCCCATAGATACTACCCCGCACTGAGCAGTAATACACGGCAGTGTCATTGGGTTGAACGTTTGTGATGGTCAGAATGAAGCTGTTACTGGAGGAGTCTCTCGAAGGCTGGAATCGCTCAGTGAATCCTGGGCTCCATTGTGTGGAGCCATCTTTACCATGTGTTAAAATTCGCACATAGTGACTCCCTGGTTTTTGTTTGTCCCATTTAACAGTGGTGTGTTTCACTGCGGCATTCCTCATGGTGCACTGTAACCGGGCAGTGTGACCCCTGGTGACATGTTCGAGACTCGGAGACTGGAGAAGGACGACAGGATTTGCAACTTGAGGGGAAAAGATCAAGGATTTAAGAATCAATTCTCTGAGTTACAATTTGCTGCCAGTTGTTCAAAGGGACAATTCAGGTGGAACACATTCTGTATTAAAAAGGGAACTTCTTTAAGATTGAACCAGTAGAATTGAAACAGAGAAAACAAAAGATCTTTAATTCATGAAATAACTGTAATAACTATTCGTGTAAACAATTAAAGACCCTGAGACCATAAGAAATAGGAACAGGAGGAGGCCACTCAGCCCCACAAGCCTGCTATGCCATCTAATAGGATCCTGACAGATCGACATTCCTCACGACCACTTCCCTGTGATTTCCCTGTAATCCTTGATTCCACGACTAACCAAGAATCTCGCTGTCTCAGACTTCGATATACACAAGAATTCAGCCCGCCCACAGCTCTCTGTACCAAGGAGTTCTAAAGATTCACAATGCACTGACAGAAGAAATTCCTCATCACCTCAGTTTTAAATTGATGCTTCATAATTCTGATACTGTGTCCTCTGGACTTAGACTCTCCCATGAAGGGAACCATCCTCTCAGCATTGACCCTGTCAAACCCTTTAGGAATCTGACATCTTTGAAAGAGATCACCTCTCATTCTTCTAAACCCCAGTGAGGAGATTCCCAATTTACATTTTTATTCATTGTGGAACATGGGTGTCACTGGAAGGGCATTTATTGTCCGTCATGAGTTGTCTTTTAGAAGGTAGTGGTGAGGTGTTACCTTGAACCATTGTAGTTCATGTGCTGTAGGTAAACCCATAAGTCCCTTAGGAATGAAATCCCAGGAATTTGTACCCATCTGGGCAAGTGGGGAGCATTCCATCACATGCCTAGCCTGTACCTTGAAGATGGTGGACAGATTTAAGCAGTCAGGAGGTTAGTTACTTACCAGAGTATTCCTTGCCTTTGACAATAGACAATATGCAATAGGCAATAGGTGCAGTAGTAGGCCATACAGCCCATCGAGCTAGCACCATCATTCATTATGATCATGGCTGGTCATCCTCAATTAGTATCCTGTTCCTGCCTTATCCCCATAACCCTTGATTCCACTATCTCTCAGAGCTTTAGCCATCTCTTACTTGAAAGTATCCAGAGACTTGGCCTCCACTGCCTTCTGTGGCAGAGCATTCCATACACCCACCACTCTCTGGGTGAAGACGTTTCTCCTCAACTCTGTTCTAAATGGCCTACCCCTTATTTTTAAACTGTGTCCTCTGGCTCTGGACTCACCCATCAGTGGAAACATGCTTCCTGCCTCCAAAGTGTCCAATCCATTAATAATTTTATAAGTCTCAATCAGACCCCCTCTAATCCTTCTAAACCCAAGCGTATACAAGCCCAGTTGCTCCAATCTTTCAACATTTGATAGTGCCGCCATTCCAGGAATTGACCTTGTGAACCTACACTGCACTCCCTCAATAGCCAGAATGTCCCTCAAACTTGGAGACCAAAACTGTACACAATATTCCAGGTGCGGTCTCACCAGGATCCTGTACAACTTCAGAAGAACCTCTTTGCTCCTATACTCAATCCCTCTTGTTATGAAGACCAGCATGCCATTAGCTTTCTTCACTGCCTACTGTACCTGCATGCTTGCTTTCATTAACTGATGTACAAGAACATCTAGATCTCATTGTACTTCCCCTTTACCTAACTTGACTCCATTTAGATAGTAATCTGCCTTCCTGTTCTTGCCACCAAAGTGCATAACCACACATTTATCCACATTAAACTGCATCTGTCTTGCACCCATCCACTCACCTAGCCTGTCGAAGTCACCCTGTATTCTCATAACATCCTGCTCACATTTCACCCTGCCACCCAGCTTTGTGTCATCAGCAAATTTGCTAATATTACTTTTAATGTCTTCATCTATACTGTTGATGTATATTGTAAACAGCTGTGGTCCCAGCACCGAACCTTGTGGTACCCCACTGGTCACCGCCTGCCATTCTGAAAGGGACCCGTTTATCACTAGTCTTTGCTTCCTGTCAGTCAGCCAATTTTCAATCCAAGTCAGTACCTTGCCCCCAATGCCATGTGCCCTAATTTTGCTTACTAATTTCCTATGTGGGACCTTATCAAAGGCTTTCTTAACATCCAGGTACACTACATCCACTGGCTCTCCCTTGTCCATCTTCATAGATACATCCTCAAAAAATTCCAGACGATTAGTCAAGCACAATTTCTCCTTCAGAACTCCTTACTGATTCTGACCTATCCTCTTACAGCTATCCAAATGAGCCGTAATTTCATCTTTTATAATTGACTCCAGCATCTTTCCCACCACTAACGTCAGGCTAACCGGTCTATAATTCTCTGTTTTCTTTCTCCCTCTCTTCTTGAAAAGTAGGACAACATAAGCCACCCTCCAATCCATAGGAACTGATCCTGAATCAATAGAACATTGGAAAATGATTACCAATGCATGCATGATTTCCAGAGCCACCTCCTTAAGTACCCTGGGATGCAGACCATCAGGTCTCAGAGACTTATCAGCCTTCAGACCTAACAGTCTATCCAACACCATTTCCTTCCCCTTCAGTTAATCCATTACCTAGATCCTTCAGCCACTGTTACATTTGGGAGATTGCTTTTGTCTTCCCCAGTGAAGGCAGATCCAAAACACCTATTCAACTCTTTTGCCATTTCCGTGTTCCCCGTAATAAATTCATCTATTTCTGTCTTCAAGGCCCCATTTTAGTCTTAACCTTTTTTTTTCACATACCCAAAAAAGCTTTTACTCCCCACCTTTTGGCCAGTTTACTTTCGTACGTCATTTTTTCTCTGGGTATTGCCTGTTTAGTTAACCTTTGTTACTCTTTAAAAGTTTCCCAGCCCTCTGGCTTCCCGCTCATCTTTGCTACGTGGTACTTCTTCTCTTTTATCTTTATACAGTCCTTATCTTCCCTAATCAGCCATGGCCGCCCCTGTCTCCCCTTGGGATCTTTCTTCCTCTTTGGAATGAACTGATCCTGCATCTTCTGCTTTATATCCAGAAATACCTGCCATTCTTGCTCCAGTGACACCTGGTAGGGTATTTAACCATTGAACTTTGGCCAGCTTTTCCCTCATAGCTCCATAGTTCCCTTTGTTCAACTGCAATACTGACACTCCCGATTCTCCCTTCTCTGTATCCCTTTGCAAATTAAAGCTTATCATGTTATGGTCACTACCTCCTAATGGCTCCCTTACTTCAAGGTCCCTGATTGAATCCAGTTCATTGCACAACACCAGATCCCGAATTTCCTTCACTCTGCAAAGCTCCAGTTCAAGCTGTTCTAAGAATCCATCTCAGAAGCACTCTACAAACTCCCTTTTTGGGATCCAGTACTGTCTGATTCTCCCAATCTAGCTGCATTTTGAAATCCCCCATAACAACTGCAGTAATATCTTTGCAACAGGAGAATTTCAACTCCTTATTCAACTTACACCCAACATCAAGACTACTTTGAGTTGCATTCTAGCCAATGTGCTTATATTAGATTAGATTAGATTCCCTGCAGTGCCTAACCAGTCCATACCGAACCTCTGAAGAGTAACCCACCCAGACCCATTTCCCTCTGACTAATGCACCTAGCATATGGGCAAATTAGCACAGCCAATTCATCTGACATGCACATCTTTGGACTGTAGGAGGAAACCCATGCAGACACAGGGAGAATGTGCAAACCCCCACAGTTTCTGGTCAATGGTAACCTCAAGGATAATGATAGTGGTGAATTCAGTGATAGCAATCCTATTTGAATGGCAGGGGGTGGTAGTTAAATTTTGTATTATTGGAGCCTGGCATTGTTTGACATGAATGTTGCTTTCCCCTTGTCAGCGCAAGCCTAGATATTTTCTCAATCTTGTCTATTCTGAACATGAACTGTTTCAGTATCTGAGAAACTGCAAATGGTGCTAAACCTGTTCAGCCATTGCTTGTAGGACAATTTCTTGGTGCCAGGATCATCCCAGTGAGCCTTCTCTGATCTCCACTAGTGAAATGATTTATTTCCTTAAAAAGAGGAACAAAACAGCTCACTGTGCTCTAGATGTGGTCTCACCAGAGCCTTGTAGCACTGCAGTAAGACTTCCTAACTCTGATTGGCTAACCTCCTTTAAATAAGGGCCAGAAGGCACAGCAGGGGCTGAATTTACAGTGACAGTGCTTTAATAAAGGGCAGCTCCTGAATTCAGCTGCCAGCCTCAGACCATCCCCATTCCTTGTTCCCACCAGAAGCTCCTCGCTCCTCGCGGTTCCTTCTCCCTGTGATGTGATTGCACTGGAAGGAGAGGATACTGCCTGGGATGGAGCACTTCAGCCATGAGGAGAGGCTGGATACACTTGCAGTGTTTTCTCTGGAGTGAAAAGATTGAGGGATGACCTGATTGAGGAGTATAATGTGATGAGTGATATGGACACTGTGGATCGAAAGCGCATGTTTTCATTTAATTCAAAAATCAATAATGAGATGTACAGTTTTAAAGTGAAAATCAGGAGGTTTTGAGGGGATTTGGGAAAACATTAAATGGGCCGAAGGGCCTCTTCTCTGCTCCATCAATCGACGGCTCTGTCTCAGCTTCAAACCTAGTCTCAGCTGTGGGAGCTCACGGAGGTTGGGTTCCTTCCCTTGCCCCATATGTGATGTGGAGTGGTTCCCTTTAACCTGGATGTGCGTGCCCCTTTGTGCTCTATGGTTTATTCCCAATCCCTGGGAGATTCTCTTGCAGATGTGGCATTTCACAGAGCAATCTCCCTGACTCTGCACATCCAGCCCAATGGCACTGACACCCTTGTGAGTTGAATGGAATTAATGTCACTCATTCTTCAGGAGAAAGCTCCACATTTCCCACAAGATTCTCCTCCCATTGCCGCAAAAATATCTCTTATCTCCCACCATTCACCAACATTGAACCTGAGCTCAGCTTCCTCCCTACAATGAATCCATCCCTGAGGTCACTCTCCATCATCTCCTCAAACTTCTTGAAAACAAACTGATCTTCAATTCTTTCATTGGGCAAAAGGTTCTTGCTGGTGTTGATTGTCAGGTAAACTCTACTTACTATCTACAATGAGCTGGCTTCCTCTACCGGGGACATTACCCGAAACCATACAATAATAGACCCCAGTATCTCTGGGCCTCACGTTTGAGATGGTCAGAATGAAGCTGTTACTGGAGGGGTCTCTGGAAGGCTGGAAACGCTCAGTGAATCCTGGGTACCGTTGTGTGATGTTCCTCACATCATATGTTAAAATCCAGACCACCTTAATCCGTCTTTCCAACCGATACCAGTGTACATCGATGTGTGTCACTGCAGCATTCTTCATGGTGCACCGTAAACGGGCAGTGTGACCTTTGGTGACCCGTTCCAGGCTGGGAGACTGGAGAAGGACTGACACATTTGCACCTTCAAAATAAAAAATACCAATAAATAAACAACAGTCTGATTGTTTGGTCTTTTCTACACCTACGGCATGGCTGAGGGAAATTGGATAAGCTGGGCAGAATGAAGACAAATGTGAGGGTCACGAGGTGTGCCCCTCCAGCTCCGGGTAGATAACATGGAGTCAGTGATGGTCCCAGGGTCAGTCTAAGGTACCTACAGCTCAGTTAGTGAGTCAGGGTGGGTCCCACTGGAATGTTGTGTCCCTTGTCCAGCAATATTCCATCCCACTTCAGGGGAGATGGAGGAGGAGATGCAGCACGGATATGAAGGGTGAAGAATGAGAGACTCCAGCACAGCAATCTCTGATTCTGGATGGGGGATCAATTTGGTGATGACACCAAGATAAGGAGAAAAGTGAGGTGTCAAGAGGAGATGAAGAACCTGCAAAGAGAGAGTCACACGTGAAGTGAGTGACAAAATGTGGCAAATGGAATATAATATTGTAATATGCAATTTTTTGGGGGGTAGTGTAGAATTTATCGAGTAAGTTGATCAGAGGAATTAGAACAGGAGTAGGCCATTCAGCCCTATGAGGCTGTCCACCATTCAATGGAGTCATTGAGTCACAGTGTCATACAGCACAGAATCAGACCCTTAGGTCCAAACAGTCCATGGTGAACATAATCCCAAACAAGGCAAGAACAATGACTGCAGATGCTGGAAACCAGATTCTGGATTAGAGTGGTGCTGGAAAAGCACAGCAGTTCAGGCAGCATCCAAGGAGCAGGGAAATCGACATTTCAGGCAAAAGCCCTTCATCAGGAAAGAGGCTGAGTGCCTGAAGGGTGGAGAGATAAATGAGAGGAGGGTGGGGTGGAGAGAAAGTAGCATAGAGTACAATAGTTGAGTGGGGATGAAGGTGATAGGTCAGGGAGGAGGGTGGGGAAAGGTAGCAAAGAGTACAATAAGTGAATGGGGGTCGGATAAAGGTGATAGGTCAGAGAGCAGGGTGGAGTGGATAGGTGGAAAGGAAGATAGGCAGGTAGGACAAGTCATGGGGACAGTGCTGAGCTGGAAGTTTGGAACTGGGATGAGGTGGGGGAAGGGGAAATGAGGAAACTGATGAAGTCCATATTGATGCCCTGGGGTTGAAGTGTTCCGAGGCGGAAGATGAGGCATTCTTCCTCCACGCATCGGGTGGTGAGGGGTCGACGGTGAGTGGGAGGGGGAGTTTAAATGTTGGACCACAGGCGGTGTGGTTGATTGGTGTGGGTGTCCCAGAGATGTTCCCTAAAGCGCTCTGCTAGGAGGCGTCCAGTCTCCCCAATGTAGGGGAGACCGCATCGGGAGCAACGGTTACAATAAATTATATTGGTGGATGTGCAGGTAAAACTCTGATGGATGTGGAAGGCTCCTTTGGGGCCTTGGATGGAGGTGAGGGAGGAAGTGTGGGCGCAGGTTTTGCAATTCCTGCGGTGGCAGGGGAAGGTGCCAGGATGGGAGGGTAAGTTGTTGGGGGCGTGGACTTGACCAGGTAGTCATAGAGGGAATGGTCTTTGCCGAAGGTGGAAAGGGGTGGGGAGGGAAAAATATGCCTGGTGATGGGGTCCATTTGGAGCTGGCAGAAATGTCGGCAGATGATGTGGTTTATGCGAAGGTTGGTACGGTGGAATGTGAGCACCAGGGGGGTTCTGTCCTTGTTACGGTTGGAGGAGTGGGGTCTGAGGGCGGAGGTGTGAGATGTGGACGAGATGCGTTGGAGGGCATCTTTAACCACGTGGGAAGGGAAATTGCAGTCTCTAAAGAAGGAGGCCATCTGGTGTGTTCTGTGGTGGAATTCGTCATCCTGGGAGCAGATCCGGTGGCGGTGGAGGAATTGGGAATACAGGATGGCATTTTTGCAGGAGGTAGGGTGGGAAGCGATGTAATCCAGGTAGCTGTGGAAGTTTGGGTTTGTAAAAGATGTCGGTGTCAAGTTGGTCATCATTAATGGAGATGGAGAGATCCAGGAAGGGGAGGGAGGTGTCAGAGATGGTCCAGGTAAATTTAAGGTCAGAGTGGAATGTGTTGGTGAAGTTGATGAATTGCTCAACCTCCTCGCGGGAGCATGAGGTGGCGCCAATGCAGTCATCAATAATCCCAAACAAAACTAGTGCCAATATCCCTCCAAACCTTTCCTTTTCATATACTTATCCAAATGTTTTTTTAAACATTGCAATTGTACCCACATCCAACTCTTCCTCAGGTCATTCATTTCACCCTCGAAATTCCCTCTGTGTAAAAGATTTGCCCATCATATCTTTTTAAAATCTCTCTACTTTTACCTTAAAAATGGGATCCCTAGTCTAGAGATCCCTCATCCTCAGGAAAAGACACCTTCCATTAACCCTTTCAATATCTCTCTTTAATTTATAACTTTCTATCAGGTGGCCTCCCAACCTCTTATGCTCCAGTGAGAAAAGTTGCAACTAATTCAGATTTTCTTTGTAACATAACCTTTCCATAGCCAACAGCATTCTGGTAAATCACTTCAGACCCATCTCCAGTTTAGCAATATACTTACTATAACTGAATGACCATAATTGGACACAGTATTCTAGAAGAGGCCTCACCAATATCCTGCACAATCTCAATATCACTGCTGTCCCAACTCCTGTAATCAAAGGACGAAACAATGAAGGCAAGTATGATTTTTTTTAAACCACCCTGTTTACACGCAATGCAAACTTCAAAGAATTATGTACCAGCATCCTAATGTCCTCAGCTGAATAAAACATTCCTCACATCCACTTTCCTACACATTCCTGGAAACTGATCATGAAGTTATCAATCTCAGTCTTAAACATACACAAACTCTGCTCCCACAGCTCTCTGGAGCAAGGAACCCAAAGGCTCACAATCCTGTCAGAGAAGACATTCTTCCTCATCTCAGTCTTAAACTGGTGCCCCTTAATTCTGAGACTGTGGCGTCTGGTCCGAAACTCTCCCATGAGGGGAAACATCCTCTCAGCATTAATCCTGACAAGCTCCTTAAGTATCCTTCAGAGAGATTACTTCTCATTCTGCTAAACTCAGGTGAGTAGAGTCCCAACCTGTTCAGCCTTTGCTCATAAGACAATCCCTCCATACCAGGGATCATCCTCGTGAACCTTTTCTGAACTGCCTCCAATGAAGTAAATCTTTCTTTAAATAAGGTGAACCAAAACTGCTGAGAGTACACCTGACGTGGGCCCACCAGCACCTTGTCCAGTTGCAGTAAAACTTCCTGACTCTTATACTTCAACCCCCTAGAAAGAAGGGCCAACATTCCATTAGCCTTCCTGATTACCTGTTAACCCTGTGTGCTAGCTTTCTGAGTTTTGTGCACAAGTTTACCCAAATCCCTTTGTGTTGCAGTTTTCTGCAATTTCTCTCCATTTAAATAATATTGTTTTTTTTTTCTCCCTTCTAAAATGAACAACTTCACATTTTCACACGTTATACTCCATTTGCCAGCTTTTTGCACACTTTCGTAAAATGATCGATATCTCTGTAAACTGTTTGTGTCTCTCTCACAAACTGCCTTTTAATTTATTTTTGTGTTATCTGCAAATATTCCTACATTAATATAAATTGTAAACAGATGTGGTCCCAGCACTAATCCCTGTGGAACCCCGCTGGTCACCGTTCACAACCTGAAAATGAACCCCTTATCCCTTTTCACTGTTTCCTCCCCATGAACCATTTCTCTGGCCACACTAGTATGCTCTCTCCAATATTGTGGATTCTTATCAAATGAATTTGCCTTTTGTGAGCCTCCTGACCAAATCCCTCCTGGAAGTCCAAACACAAAACATTTACTGGTTCCACTCTCTCCAATCCAGATGAGACTTTCTTGAAAAACTCAAATAAATTAGTCAAACATGATTTCCTTTTCATGAATCCACACTGACTCTGCTTGATTAGATTATGATTTTCCAAATGTTCGGCTATTACTTCCTGAATATATTGACATGAATCCTTTTCTCCATCCCAGGGGAGGGGCTTGCCCTGATTGGAGTTTGGAATGAAAAGAATTTTTGAAACATCTCAGTTTCTTTGGACCTTGACAGGGTGAATATGGAAAGGAGATTGTTTCCCTTTGTGGGGGTGTCTGGGGTCAGAGGGCTAAAGCTCATAGGAATGGGTCTGCAATTTAAGATGGAGATGAGGAGGCATTCCATCTCTCAGAGGAAGTGAATCTGAGGAATTCTTTACCACAGAGGGCTGTTGAGACTGAGTCCTGAAGTAACTTAGAGTCGGGTAGCAACAGATTTTTAATCAGAAATGGAATCCAGGGTTATGGGGAAAAGGCAGGAAAGTAGAGATGGGGACTATCAGGGCAGCCACGATCTCACTGAATGGCAGAAACAACACAATGAGCTGAATGGCCTAATTGTGCTCTTATATCCTCTGGCCTTAAGGTCCAGTTTTGGCATTTAACAGGCTAATGGATGTTTGATTAAATATAAACAATGTGCAGGATGGTGGGGAAAAGGCAAGCATTGGCACTAAGTTAAAGTGGTCAGAGAGCTGGTGCAGATACAATGGGCCCAATGGCTTCCTCCTTCGTCAGAACATTCCTGTGATTTTGGGAACAGTGAGATTCCACTCTGTGCAGCAAATGTTGCTTCTTTTTTTCCATTTACTGGGCTCAGTTTGCAGCTGTTGTTCAAAAAAGGCAACCATATCTCAGCCAAATTTATTAATCACATTTCCTGCAGTTTCCCTCTCTTCGTTCTGTAGATGATGAAATCCCCAATTTGTTCCACAGTCCATTTAACAGCTGGGAAATGGTGGAAGCACAGGGGGAGTCTAAACTCTCAGTGAGTGTGAGGGTGCAGCTTGAGAATAGAGAATTAATGTGAGTGTCAGCATCGGTCCATTGGTGAAATTCATTCTGAATCACAAAGCTGTAAATTCACCAACTTTATAAAACAGGAGGTTGTCTTTCAATCCACCCTAACGAGACCCAGTGAACATACAAACTAATCTAATCCACTCCAATTCCACACCTTAATGGAGCAGCCTGTCCCTCAATCCCATTCTCCCAGTAAATAAATAACAGAAAAAGATGGAAGGAACGCTCCATTTTCTGGTCTGTGTTCCCAGCCTGTGGAAAGCTCTGTGTCAGCTGCACCGAACAATCCCCAGACAGTGACAAATTTTCCTTGTGACTCTCCCTTCCAGTTCTCAACGTTCAAACTTAAAGAATTCACACAAATTCCACAGCAGCAGAAACCATAGAGAGGTCTTTTATAGCAAGTTAAATTTCTCCAAAGCAAACACTTACCAAAAGTAACACAGAGGGACAGGATCACAGCAAGTAGAGTTCCACTGATCATCTCAACAGACTGGCAACCCTGTTTCTCCACACAATTTATTGTATGTCCAGTTAATAATTCAAAACTCAAAGTGTCTGAGCCAATTGCAGCTTTTTTAATCATTCATTCTCAGAAGTTAAAGAAATTAAGCTGCCAGTAAAAAGAAAGTTCAACATGGTTCTCTAGCATGAGATGGGGGACAGCAGTTTGAACACATTCCTTATTCCATTTCTTGGCTTTCAATGCTTTTTTTCTAATTTTCTCTTAACCCTTTGGTGAACAGACATTACTGAATAGGTTTCCATGAAGTGAATCTGATAATATTTGTTGTTTATGATTTGTTGTCAGTGAATCTGCCCTGAGAATTATACAGTGGTGGTTACAATCTCTGCAACAATTATCATGACAATGGATCCTCACCCCAGATTATTCCAAACACATGAAAGGTGTAATGACAACATGCGTAATTTAAAATTCCACATTGTCATGACTCTCGGGAAATCAAGTCCGCTATTCCACGAATTGTTGCAATGGGGAAAGATTTAGTCAAACATTCCAAAGTCCCCAATTAGCCTGACCATGAAACTCAGGGTAAGTGTAAACACAAACCAGGTTACTGAACTGAGCAAGATAAACATAAACTGATTGCAAACTGTTTGTTTTCATCAATGCAAAATGGAAACAATTTATAACTAGTTTTACCATTTCTGAATTTCTGCTCTCCCACATGAAGGCAATCACACAAGACAGACCAGACATGGCTGTTAAGGGAAGAAAAAGATTTGAAAAAATCAGGAAACACAGTTCAGTCGCATCAATGTAGACCAGGACTTCAATGAATTGCTTGCCTTCTCATCACTTCAATTCACATTTGTTTTTTTGCTGTGAACACTAAGTTACATTGAGAAGACTTTTGATAAGGAATCACAGAAGTGATTAACATGAAAAATTAAAGCCAATTGAGATTGGAATAGTGCAATGAAATGGATTGAGAACTGATTGGCAAACAAGGAGCAAACATTCATGATAAATGGGTCATTTTCTCAGGGACAGACAGTGATTAGTGGGGTGCCACAGGGATCTTTGGTGAATTTCTGCAATGCATCTTTTAGATAGTACATATTGCTGCTGCTGCTGAGTGGTGGTGGTGGAGGGATTGAATATTTGTAGATATAATGCCAATCAAGCAGGTTGCTTTGTTCTGGATGTTGTTCTATTCACAATATCAATTTATGATTTAGAAAAGTGAACTGAATTTAAAATCTCTAAGTTTGCAGGTGACAGAAAGCTGATGGGAGGGCGAGCTGTGAGGAAAACATATAGACGCTGCAGTGTGATTTGGACAGTCTGAGTGAGTAGGCAAATGCATGACAGATAAAGTTTAATGGGAACATCCTTTGCATTATCATTGACCAGAAACTCAACTAGACTCACTCCATAAACACAATGAATAAAAAGCAGGTCACAGACTGTGGATACCACAGTGAATAACTCACCTCCTGAGAGCCGAAAGCCTGTTCACCATCTACAAGGCACAAGTCAGGAGTGTGATGGAACACTCCCCACTTGCCTGGATGGATGCAGCTCCAACAATACTCAAGAAGCTTCGCACCATCCAGGACAAAGCAACCAGCTTGATTGGCACCATATCTACAAATATTCAATCCCTCCACCACCACCACTCAGTAGCAGCAATGTGTAATATCTACAAGATGCACAGCAGAAATTCACCAAAGATCCTTAAACAGCATCTTCCAAACCCGCAACTACTTCCACCCAGAAGGACAAGGGCAGCAGGTACTTGGGAACACCACCACCTGCAAGTTCCCCTCCAAGCCACTCACCACCCTGATGTGGAAATATATTGCCATTCCTTCACAGTCGTTGGGTCAAAATCCTGGAATTCCTTCCCTACTGGCATTGTGGGTCAATCCACAGCAAGTGGGCTGCAGCAATTTAAGAAGGCAGCTCACCACCATCTTCTTAAGGGGCAACTAGGAATGGGCTATCAATGCTGGCCCAGTCAGCAATGCCCAAACCCCACAAAAGAATTTTAAAAATTAAGAAAGGTGAATGAAAACAAACAGTAGGAGTAAAAGAGTGTCTCACATGAAGACAGACTCTTCTATGTGATGTACTGCATGGCTCAGTGCAAGGTCCACAGTGTTCAACAGCTGGAGAAATGGTTTGGAAGTGGGGCCCAATTGAAATGGTTCCAAACTTTCTGATGGTATAAAAAGTAGGTAAGATTGGAAGATGTGAGGAATATGCAAGGAGGCATCAAGTAGCCAGGCTCAGTGAATGGGAAAGGACAAGGCAGATGAAATGTAATGTGAATAATTGTGAAAATAGTTACTTTACCTAAGGAAACAAGAAGGCAGAATATATTTAAATAGTGAGAGTTTAGGAATTGTTGGTGTCCAAAGGGACTCATTAAAAGTCAGCATGAGGCTGCACCAGTCAATAAGGAAGGCAAATGCTGGTCTTCATTACCAAAGGGCTAAGTCCAGGAGTGACGATGTCTTGCTGCAGTTGGACAAAGTAATGGGGAGAGCACACCTGGATTATGGACACTTTGTCCCCAAATGTAAGGAAGCACAGACTTATCATCGAGGGAGTTATATGGAGAGTCAGCAGACTAATCCCTGGGATAGTGGATTTGATGGATGGGAGAGACTGAAGAAACTGGCCTGTATGATCTCTGTTTGAAAAATCAGAAGTGATTGAATTGAAACTTTCAATACGTTTCGAGGGGCACGACTGTGGATGTTGGTAGCAATGTTTCCTTTGGCTGGTGAGTCAAGATCATGGGGCATTATCACAGGAAAAGGAGTCTTACAATGGAAACTGGGATGAGGAGGAACTTTTCCACCCAGAAGGTGGGGAATCTGTAGAATTTCCTACTCCAGAGGGATAGAGGACCTCAATCATTGAGTATGTTCAAGAGAGGAGCTGAGAGATTTCTGGAGACCAATGAATCAGGGTAGATGGGAGATAATAAAGGAAAGTGGCATTGAGGAAAATGAGCAATCATGATTGAATTATTGGGCTTACTGGTCTACTCCTATTCTTATGCTCCTTTGTCTTTGTCTCTTTGGTGATAGTGACCACAGGTACATATCGCAGTGCAAAAGTTATAGAGTTAAAGCTGGGGGAATGGCAAATATGATGTGATAAGGCAGATTTTGGTTGCATAGGATGGGAAAGGAAACTGCAGGGAATGGGTAGCATTGAAATGTGGAGCTTGTTCAAGGAACAGCTACTGTGTGTCCTTGATAAGTATGTACCTGTCAGGCAGGGAGGAAGTGGTCGAGCAAGGTAACTGTGGTTTAATAAAGAAGTTGAATCTCTTATCAAGAGAAAGAAAGAGACTTATGTAAAGATGAGAGATGAAGGCTCAGTTAGGGCACTTGAGTGTTACAAGTTAGCCAGGAAGGACTGAAACAGAGAGCTAAGAAGAGCCACGAGAGGACATGAGAAGGCTTTGGCAGGTTGCATCAAGGAAAACACTAAAGCTTTATATAGCTATGTCAGGAATAAACGAATGACTAGAGTAAGATTTGGACCCTGTCAAGGAGAGTAGTGGGAAGTTCTGCAGGGAGTCTGAAGAGATAGGAAAGGTTCTGAATGAATATTTTTCATCAGTAATCACATAGGAAAAAAACAATGCTGTCAAGGAGAATACTGAGATACAGGCTACTAGACTAGATGGGATTGAGGTTCACAAGGAGGAGGTGTTAGCAATTCTAGAAAGTGTGAGAATAGATAAGGCCCCTGGGCTAGATGTGATTTACCTTAGGATTCTCCAGGGAGCCAGGGAGGAGATTGCAGAGCCTTTGGCAGTGATGTTTAGAACATAGAACATAGAACAATACAGCGCAGAACAGGCCCTTCAGCCCTCGATGTTGCGCTGACCTGTGAACTATTCTCAGCTCGTCCCCCTACACTATCCCAAAATCATCCATGTGCTTATCTAAGGATTGTTTAAATCTCCCTAATGTGGCTGAGTTGACTACCTTAGCAGGTAGGGCATTCCACGCCCTTACCACTCTCTGCGTAAAGAGACCTAATGGCTCCAAAACTCATTGCCTCTTCAAATAAAAGTAACGCACCGTAACCTTCTTAACAACCCTATCAACCTGCTTGGCAACTTTCAGGGATCTATGCATTTATGTCATCATTGTTGATAGGAATAGTGTCAGAAGACTGGAGGATAGCAAATGTTGTCCTCTTGTTCAAGAAAGGGAGCGATTAAGGATGATTTTGTGGTTTGGATCAGAAAATGGCGTTCTGAGAAAAGAAAGAGGGTAGTCATTGATGGGAAATGTTCATCCTGGAGTTCAGGTACTAGTGGAGTACTGCAAGGATCTGTTTTGGGGCCACTGCAGGTTGCCATTTTTATAAATCACCTGGACGAGGGCATAGAAAGAAAGGAGTAACTTTGCAAATGACATGAAAGTCGGTGGAGTTGTGGACAGTGCGGAAGGATGTTGTAGGTTACAGAGGGATATAGATAAGCTTCAGAGCTGGTATGAGAGATGGTAAATGGAGTTTAATGTGGACAAGTGTGAGGTGATTCACTTTGGAAGCAGTAACAGGAATACAGAGTACTGGGATAATGGTAAGATTCTTGACAGTGTTGATGAGCAGAAAGCTCTCAGTCTCGAGATTAGAGTAGTGCTGAAAAAGCGCAGCAGGTCAGGCAGCATCCAAGGAGCAGGAAAATCGACGTTTCAGGCAAAAGCCCTTCATCATTTTTGCTTTTCCAGTGCCATTCTAATCTAGACTCTGGTTTCCAGCATCTGCCGTCCTTGTTTTTACCCAGAAAGATGTCAGTGTCCATCTGCATAGGTCCCTGAAAGTTGCCAACCAGGTTGATAGGGTTGTTAAGAAGGTGTACAGTGTGTTAGTTTTATTTGAAGAGGCAATGTGTTTCAGAGCCATTAGGTCATGTTGCTGCTGCACAAAACTCTGGTGCGGCCTCACTTGGAGTATTCCGTGTAGGTCTGGCCACAGCATTTTAGGAAAGATGTGGAAGCGTTGGAAAGAGTTCAGAGGAGATTTATCAGGATGTTGCCTGGTAGGGAGAGTAGGTCATATGAGGAAAGGTTGAGGCACTTGAAGATGTTCTCGTTCGAGAGAAGTAAGTTCAGAGATGACTTGACAGAGGCGTATATGATGATCAGAGGATGAAATAGAGCAGACAGAGAGAGCCTTTTACCTCAGATTATGACAACTAGAACATGAGGAATAGCTTCAAACTGAGAGGTGTTATATATTGGACAGATGTCAGAGGTTTTTTTTTCACTCAGAGAGTAGTAAGGGTGTAGAATGACCTGCTTCAATAGTAGGAGACTCGTCAACTGTAAGGGCAATTAAATGGTCAGTGGTTAAATATATGGATGATAATGGAATAGTGTAGGTTAGGGGCGGCATGGCGGCTCAATGTTTAGCACTGCTGGCTCACTGCGGCAGGGACCGAGGTTCGATTCCAGCCTTGGGCGACTGTCTGTATGGAGTTTGCATATTCTCCCTGTGTCTGCATGGGTTTCCTCCCACAGTCCAAACATGTACAGTTCGGGTGAATTGGCCATTCTAAATTGCCCACATTGTTAGGTGCATTAGTCAGAGAGAAATGGGTCTGGATGGATTACTCTTCGGAAGATCGGTGTGGACTAGTTGGGCCAAAGGGCCTGTTTCCACGCTGTAAGGAAGCTTAAAAAATCTAAAAGATGGGCTTTTGATGAGTTTCTCAGGTTGGTGCAACATTGAGGGTGAAAGAGCCTATACTGTGCTGTATTGTTCTATGCTCTATTCAAGGTAGAGATGGGAGTGTCATTGAGCAGAACAGGATCTGCAGAACATTGTGGGAAATGATTACTGAAGACTCGAGAGCTGAGAGTTTGAAATTTCCCGGATATTTGATCGCATCTTAATGAGTTATGCGAGAGCACAATTTAAACTTTTATTTTAATGACTTTAAGATACTTTAAGATCAGCCGTGGTTCAGTTTGCCATCATTTTAATTTCAGCTCCTGTTGATTGTTCTGATCCCAGCTGATGTTGGACCTTGACTCACACCTTTATCTTATTTTGAACAGTTCCAACAGTTCTGCTGCAGACTCACCCTCAGCAGCTGTTCCCAGTTTACTTTGGCCAGATTCTGCTCTATTTTCTTTTTCAAAAAAATCTGGCATAACCCTGTGGTCAAGCAACCATGATCCCAAAATTGGATATTCTGAATTGACTCACAGTTGGAGAAATCAGTCCTGACAGAAAAGTGGCCAACTAAATTACAGAGCAGCCAATAGTGTCGGCTTCAGAAAATCGCAGAAGCCAAGGTCAGCCAGTCACAAGAGGAACCAGTTATAACCAGATCAAGAGCTGTGTATTGAAGAAGCATCGATCATACTCTCTGGCAACTTGACTGCCTGAGTGTGTGGAGAAAGTGTGGACTGCTTGACTGTGTGCACATTACACCTCCCAGCACGGTAACAGTGAAGGGTGTTGACACAACTCCATTGGATGACTTAAACCCAGTTTATGATCGCAATGGTGAAAGGCCACTGAAAAGTTTGGCAGGTCCGGGGCAAAAGGGGGATCAAAATACACACCATGACCCAACCATCTCATGAGGACACAGAGAAACCTCAGTGATGATTCAGTGAAGACTCAGTGAAGGCTTGCAGGGAAGACACACAGCAAGACTCATGACAGAAGATGGTGAGGCAACCCAAGAAGACCCAGGAGAAGATCTGCCCTGACCTGTGAGACCAGCTTTGTGGAAGAGAGCCAGCAATGCATCAGAGAGAAAGGAGATTCCAACGGCCAAGATCAAACACAAGGACCATTGTGTGTAATATCATTTCTCAGATGGATAGAGTTAAACAAATATTTGGAAACGGTCACATGGTGTTTTTAATAAGGAGTATTTTGTGAATGAAATTGAGTTGAACCACAAACTGATTTCTGCCCCCACCGCCCTTGTCCACCGCACCAGCAAGACCATTTGGGTAAAATGTTTTTAAACAGGAGTGGGTCAAAACACGGGTAACATCTCAATCCAGAACCTGTTTTTGTAGACCATCTTCTTCCTTTCCCAGAACAAACTGAAACCATTTGGTGCTGTGGTTCCTGTCATGAAAATGCTCCCCCACTGTCACCTCAAGCATCTGTCCAGCTTTGATCCACCAACTTAGGTCCAGCACTGCACTTTCCCACGTTGGACAAACTAAACATCAATGCAAAAAACTTTCCTGTATGCATTTAAAGGAATCTGCTCCTCTAAAACTTTTATACTATTGTTATTCTAATGAATGCTGAAGAAGTTGAAATTCCCCGATATAATTATCCATTTGTTAAACACCTCAGTGAATTGTGTACATATCAGCTCTTCTATTGCCCGCTGACTATTGTGAATTGACAATACACTCCCAGTGTGTGACTCCTAATCTCTACCCACAAAGCCTCATTTGAAAACCCTTCTGAGATATTGTCCTTCCTTCCTGCAGTACCAAATTCCTTTCATAAATAACACAATACCACCTTTTCTTCGGCACCTTCCACTTTCCTGTCTAAAGATCCTATGCCCCAGAATGTTGCGTTGCCAGTCCTGTCCTTCTTTCAAACATGTCCCTGTGATTGCAACAACATTCAATTCCAGGTGTCAATCCATGCCCTTAACCAATCTCTCTGACCCATTTTATTCTGAGTATAAATGTACAGGCCACCCAGCCTGCCTTCCTCCCTTGAAAGTCAACATGGCTGAACTTGATCTGCCTTGGTTCCTTCACTAAAGTAGGCTGTGTCCCTACATACTAACACACTATTTCCCCTCCCTCTGGAGAACTACCTTAAATTCCTCCCAAAAGCACAAGCAAACCCACCCACACAGGGGTGTTGGTCCCATTCTGGTTCAGGTGCAGACTGTCCCATCAATGATTCTACCAAACTGTTCCACAGTGTAAACAGACTGATCAAAAGATTGTCTTCTCAGACGCAAGTATTTCTGATGCAATGAATAAACCCATGTCCTCTGCCCTGCCCTGGCCTGCTGAACCATACAACAGAAGGTTATCAGCTGCAATGATGTCCTTCTGAGAGAGGTTTTCATTACAAGGGGGCTTGGAATATAACAATAAAGAAGCTCTTTCCAAGTGAGCACTATGTGTGCATGAGCTCATTAAATGATAGCAATGGTGAGGCCAAGCCACAGGCCATTCAGCCCAATCAGTCAATGCTGACGTGACGATGTGACATCCTTCTGCAATATAACTATCAGCAGCATAACTATTCACTCTTCCCCTTCATTTATTGGGGATAATTGGGATACCTTCTGGGGAAGGTGGGACCTGTACAAGAAGGATGGGTTGCAGCTGAACTGGAAGGGGACCAATGTCCTGGGTGGAAGGTTTGCTTGAGTAGTTTGAGAGGGTTTAAACTAGTATGGCAGGGGGGGTGGGAACCTGAGCTGTATACCAGATGTGAGAGTTGATGCAGATGAGGCAATAGCAAGAGGTAGACCAGCTAGTGGGAAGGACTTTCCCGGGAAGGAACCAAGGGATCAGTTAAAGTGCGTTTGCTTTAACGCAAGGAGTATCAGAAATAAAAGTGATTAACTTGGAACATGGATCAGTACCTGGTGCTATGATGTTGTGGCCATAACAGAGACATGGGTTTCTCAGGGGCAGGAATGGCTGCTGGATGTTCCAGGGTTTAGAGCATTTAAAAAGAATAAAGAGGGGGAAAAAGAGGAGGGGGTGTAGCACTACTAATCAGAGAGAGTATCACAGCTACAGAAGCTTCCATTGTCGAGGAGGGTCTGCCTACCGAGTCAGTATGGGTGGAAATTAGGAACAGCAAGGGAGCAGTCACCTCGTTAGGGGTTTACTACAGGACCCTCAATAGCAGCAGGGGGATGGAAGAAAGCAGAGGTCGGCAGATTTTGGAAAAGTGTGGACATAGTAGGGTTGTTGTAATGGGTGACTTTCACTTTCCCAATATTGATTGAACCTCCTTCTAGCAGAAGACTTGAATGGAGCTGTTTTTGTAAGGTGAGTTCAGGAGGGTTTCCTAACTCAGTACGTTGACAGGCCGACGAGGGGAGAGGCCATTCTAGACTTGATGCTCGGAAATGAGCCAGGGCAGGTATCAGATCTTGTGGTGGGAGAGCATTTTGGTGATAGTGACCACAACTGCCTCACATTCTACATAGCTATAGAGAAGGAGAGGATTAGGCAAAATGGGAGGATATTTAATTGGGGAAGAGGAAACTATGATGCAATTAGACATGAGTTAGGAAGCATGGATTGGGAGCAATTGTTCCATGGTAAAGGCACTATAGACATGTGGAGACTGTTTAAGGAACAGTTGTTGCAAGTGATGAATAAATATGACAGGCGAGGAAGGAGCTCAAAAATGATCTGAGGAGAGCCAGGAGGGGGCACAAGAAAGGCTTGGCAGAACGGATTAGGGAGAACACAAAGGCATTTTACACTT
>NC_057718.1:2831492-2834880 GCF_004010195.1 Chiloscyllium plagiosum | reverse complement strand
CTCTCCACTGGAGTCGTATCTGAGGACTGGAAATAGGGAAATAGGGAAATCCCCGGCAATTACAGACCAGTCAGTCTCACGTCTTCGTCTGCAAGGTGTTAGAAAGGATTCTGAGGGATAGGATTTATGACCATCTGGAAGAGTATGGCTTGATTAAATGCAGTCAACACGGCTTTGAGAGAGGCAGCTCATGCCTCACAAACCTTATCATGTTCTTTGAGGATGTGACTAGAAAAGTTGATGCGGGTTGAGCTGTGGATGTGGTGTCTATGGACTTCAGCAAGGCATTTGATAAGGTTCCCCATGGTAGGCTCATTCAGAAGGTCAGGAGGAATGGGATACAGGGGAACTTAGCTGTCTGGATACAGAATTGGCTGGCCAACAGAAGACAGCGAGTGGTAATAGAAGGAAAATATTCTGCCTGGAAGTCTGTGGTGAGTGTTGTTCCACAGGGCTCTATTCTTGGGCCTCTACTGTTTGTAATTTTTATTAATGACTTGGATGAGGGGATTGAAGGATGGGTCAGCAAGTTTGCAGATGACACAAAGGTTGGAGGTGTCGTTGACAGTATAGAGGGCTGTTGTAGGCTGCAGCAGGACATTGACAGGATGCAGAGATGGGCTGAGAGGTGGCAGATGGAGTTCAACCTGGATAAATGCGAGGTGACAGGATTAAGGATGGGATTCTTGGCAGTGTGGAGGATCAGAGGGATCTTGGTGTGCAGGTAATGGCTTTCATTAACAGGGGGATTGAATTTAAGAGTCGTGAGATCTTGTTGCAGCTCTATAAAACTTTGGTTAGACCGCACTTGGAATACTGCGTCCAGTTCTGGTCGCCCTATTATAGGAAAGATGTGGATTCTTTGGAGAGGGTTCAGAGGAGGTTTATCAGGATGCTGTCTGGACTGGAGGGCTTATCTTATGAAGAGAGGTTGACTGAGCTCGGACCTTTTTCATTGGAGAAAAGGAGGAGGAGAGGGGATCTAATTGAGGTATACAAGATAATGAGGGTCATAGATAGAGTCGATTGCCAGAGACTATTTCCCAGGGCAGAAATGACTAACACGCGGAGTCAGTTTTAAGCTGGTTGGAGGAAAGTATAGAGGGTTCTTTACACAGAGAGTTGTGAGAGCATGGAATGCATTGCCAGCAGCAGCTGTGGAAGCAAGGTCATTGGAGACATTTAAGAGACTACTGGACATGCATATGGTCACAGAAATTTGAGGGTGCATACATGAGGATCAGTGGTCGGCACAACATCGTGGGCTGAAGGGTCTGTTCTGTGCTGTACTGTTCTATGTTCTATGTTCTATTTACTTTCCCAATTTTCCCTGAAGTTAACCTGTGCTATTCACTTCAATCATTCCCTGGGATAGTGAGTCCCACTTTTTCACAGTCTCTCTTGGGAAAGAGTTTTTTTCAAAATTCCCAAATGGATTTGTGACAAAGTTTTCACCTCCCCCAAATCACCCTAACCCACTGTGTATTCATGTGTTCAGAACGAATGTTGGAATGAACAGCAACGGAAATGACAAATGGTTTGAGCCATTTGTTTGAGAGAAGTTGCTGCCCTTGAGATGTGTAACCAATGTCAGGAACAGGGGGCTGTGGCACACTGGCAGTGTCCCGAACTGTAGACTTTAAGGTCAGGGATCAAATCCCACAGGTTGCTGAGGAATAATTTCATGTGAACATTAAGAACAGTACAACACAGGAACAGGGCCTTCGGCCCACCGTGTCTGTGCTGACCATGATGCCATTGTAAACCATTCTCATCTGCCTGCACATGCTCTGTATCCCTCTATTCCCTGCCAGTGCATATGTCTGTCTAAATGCCTTTTAAATGTTGTTAGTGCATCTGATCAACCATCTTCCCTCGCAGCTTGTTCCAGGCATCCACCACCCTCTGTGTAAAAAATATCCCTCTTCACACCCCCTCTCACTTTTAAACTATGACCCTCAGATTTCACATTTCTAACCTAGGAACAAGATTTCAACAATCCACTCTGTCCCTGCCTCCCATAATTTATAAACATCTATCAGGTCATCTATCAGCCTGTGACACTTCAATGGAAACAATCTAAGTTTGTCCAGCCTCTCCTAATAGGCTAATTATCTCCAATCCAGGCAACTCCAAAGATTTTCACGCAGTTTGCAAACATTTCCAAATTTATCAATACAATTCTCCTCTGCACACTTTGAAAAGATATCCTTAAAAAGCTTCTAATAAATTAGCTAGACATGATTTCCCTTTCATGAAGCCATGTTGAGTCTGCTTGTTTTTAAAATGTTGCGCTGTTACTTCCTCCATTACAAATTCCAACTATTTTCCAACAATAAATGTACTTTAGATATCTGCTTTTTCCTCCCTCCCTTCTGAATATGGATGTCACATTAGCAGCTTTTTAATCCTTTGTTACTTCTCCAGAATCCAAGGATTTTTGGAAAATTACAACTAACACATCTCTGTATCTCCCTCTTTCAGAATCCGAGGATGCAAGTCATCAGGGCCAGGGGACTGATCTGACTTTATCTTGATTTGTTTGTCTGACATGACAGCTTCAGTGACAATGATGGGACTTACTCCTTGCCCAATATCCTTTATTTTTATTGGAATGTTCAAAGTATCTTGCACTGTAAAGACCGAACCAGTGTATTTCCATAAAGGTTTTGTCCAGTCACAATTTACAGCAAATGTGTAAATTCTCAATGTTCAAATGAATGAGTGTGAGAAACTTGCACTGAATAAATAATTAGCACCGCTGCTGAAAAACACTCACTGGATTATGAGAAAATCCAGAGATGGAAATGTGTTGCTGGAAAAGCGCAGCAGGTCAGGCAGCATCTAGGGAACAGGAGAATCGACGTTTCGGGCATTAGCCCTTCTTCAGGAATGAGGAAAGTTGGTCCAGCAGGCTAAGATAAAAGATAGGGAGGAGGGACTTGGGGGAGGGGCGTCGGAAATGTGATAGGTGGAAAGAGGTCAAGGTGAGGGTGATAGGACAGGCGGGGGCGGGGGCGGAGAGGTCGGGATGAAGATTGCAGGTTAGGAAATGGACCCACCACCAAGGAACTAACCTCCATGTACAGCGCATCATCCGCCTCCATTTCCGCCACCTCCAAACGGACCCCACCACCAAGGATATATTTCCCTCCCCTCCCCTACCAGCACCCCGTAAAGACCACTCCCTCCGTGACTCCCTCGTCAGACCCACACCCCCCACCAACCCAACCTCCACTCCCGGCACCCTCCCCTGCAACCGCAGGAGGTGCAAGACTCGCGCCCACCCCTCCCCCCTCACCTCCCTCCAAGGCCCCAAAGCACACTTCCATATCCGCCACAGATTCACCTGCACCTCCACACACATCATCTATTCCATCCTCTGCAC
>NC_057718.1:2822517-2829814 GCF_004010195.1 Chiloscyllium plagiosum | reverse complement strand
CTATGAGGTTGGAGGCGGTGGATGGGAGATCCCCTGAGGTGATGAGGTTATGGATGGTCTGAGAGATGATGGTTTGGTGGTGGGGGATGGGGTCATGGTCAAGGGGGCAGTAGGAGGAGGAATCTGCGAGCTGGCGTTTGGCCTCAGCGGTGTAGAGGTCGGTGCGCCAAACTACGACCGCGCCTCCCTTGTCTGCTGGTTTGATAGTAAGGTTGGGGTTGCAACGGAGTGAGTGGAGGGCTGCGCGTTCCGAGGGTGAGAGGTTGGAGTGGGTGAGAGGGGTGGAGGAGTTCAGGTGGCGGTTAATATCGCGGCGGCAGTTGGCTATGCAGAGGTCAAGGGCAGGTAGGAGGCCAGCACGGGGTGTCCAGGTGGTCCACGGGGTTCCAGCAACACATTTCCATCTCTGATCTCCAGCATCTGCAGACCTCACTTTCTTCCTCAGAAGAGAGCAGCCATTGGTTTATTGTCACTGATTTCTCTTTACTGACACTTTAACTTCTTTACCTCCTGAGAAATGAACTGCAATCAGCTGGGACACTTTGTGTTTCATTGTTTTAGCTGGATGTACAATAAACTGTGTGTAGAAACAGGGTTGAGATGAAGAGTGGAGCTCTATTTGCAATAACTCTGTTCCTCAGTGTTGCTTTGGGTAAGTTTTTGTTTTGGAGAAGTTTAACCTGTTATAAAAGACCCGTCTATGGTTTGTGCTGCTGTGGAGTTTGTGTGAATTCTATAAGTTTGAACATTGAGAATTGGAGGGGAGTATCAAAAGGAGAATTTATCACTGTCTGGGGATTGTTCGGTACAGCTGCTGCAGAGCTCCACAGGTTGGGAACACAGACCAGAAAACAAAGTGTTCCTCCCATCCTTTTCTGTCATTCATTAACTGGGAGAATGGGATTGAGGGATAGACTGCACATTAAGGTGTGTATTATAGGTGGATTGGATTAGTCTGTATGTTCATTGGGTCGTTTTTGGGGTGGATATGAAAGACAACCTCCTGTTTTACAAAGTTGGTGAATTTACAGCTTTGTGATTCAGAGTGAATTTCACCAATGGACCCATGCTGACACTCACATTAATTCTCTATTCTCAAGCTGCTCCCTCACACTCACTGAGAGTGTAGAGTCCCCCTGTGCTCCCACCATTTCCCAGATATTTAATGGACAAACAATACTGTGGATCAAACTGGGGATTTCACCATCTACGGAACAAAGAGAGAGACTAACTGAAGGATATGTGATTTTGACAATTTGGCTGAGATAAGATTGCCTTTTATAAACAATAGCTTCAAATTGAGCCCAGGAAACAGAAAAGAGAAAGCAACGTTTGCTGCACAGAGTGGAATCTCACTGTTCCCAGAATCACAGGAATGTTCTGATGAAGGTGGAAGCCATTGGGCCCATTGTATCAACACCAGCTCTCTGATCACTTTAACTTAGTGCCAATGCTTGTCTTTTCCCCTTCACCCAACACATTGTTTATGTTTAAACAACCATCCAATAACCTGTTAAATGCCACAACTGGACCTTAAGACCAGAGGATATAGCAGCAGAATTAGGCCATTCAGCTCATTGTGTTGGTTCTGCCATTCAGTGAGATCATGGCTGCTCTGATAGTCCCCATCTCTACTTTCCTGCCTTTTCCCCATAACCCTGGACCCCATTCCTGATTAAAAATCTGTCGCTATTAGACTCAAAGTTACTTCAGGACTCAACCTCAACAGCCCTCTGTGGTAAAGAATTCCTCAGATTCACTTCCTCTGAGAGATGGAATTCCTCCTCATCTCCATCTTAAATCACAGACCCATTCCTATGAGCTTTTGCCCTCTGGTCCCAGACACTCCCACAAATTGAAACAACCTCCTCTCCATATTCACTCTGTCAAGGCCCAAAGAAACTGAGATGCTTCAAACCTTCTTTTCATTCTAAACTCCAATCAGGACAAGCCCTTGCCCTTAGATGGAGAAAACAAAATCACGTTAATATATTCAGGAAGTAATAGCAGAATATTTGGAAAATCATAATCTAATCAAGCAGAGTCAGTGTGGCTTCATGAAAGGGAAATTGTATCTGACTAATTTATTTGAGTTTTTTGAGAAAGTCTCACACAGAGTGGAGAGAGTGGAACTAGTAAATGTGTCGTATTTAGACTTCGGGAGGGATTTGGAGAGGTACCTCACAGAAGGTTAATTCATTTCATAAGAGCCCACAGTATTGGAGGCAGCATACTATTGTGGCTAGAGAAATGGTTCATGGGCAGGAAGCAGCGAAAAAGGATAAGGGATTCATTTTCAGGTTGTGAACCGTGACCAGTGGGGTTCCACAGGGATCAGTGCTGGGACCTCATCTGTTTACGATTTATATTAATGACTGGGAGAAAGGTAATCAATGGACGGGAGAAATATTTGAAGAACACAGAAAAAAAGTGAAAACGCAGTTTGTAAGAGAGATACAAGAAGTCTACAGAGATATTGATTGATCATTTAACTTGCAAATGGAGTATAATGTATGAAAAAGTGAAATTGTTCATTTTGGAAGGGAGAACAAAAGTTCAGAATATTATTTCAATGGAGAGAAATTGCAGAAAACTGCAACACAAATGGCCTTGGGTAAACTTATACACAAAGCTCAGGAAGTGACATGTGGCTCAGTGGTTAGCTCTGCTGCCTCACAGCACTAGGGTCCTAGATTTGATTCTAACCTTGGGTGACTGTCTGTGTGGAGTCTGCACATTTTCTGCATGAGTTTCTTTTGGGTGCTCTGGTTTCCTCCCACAGTCCAAAGATGTGCAGGTTAGGTCAATTGGCTATGCTAAATTGCCTGTAGTTTTAGGTGCATTAGTCAGGGATAATTGTACGGGAATAGGTTTGGGTGGGTTGCTCTTCAGAGGGTCGGTGTGAACTTGTTGGGCTGAAGGGCCTGTTTCCACACTGTAGGGAATCTAATCTAATCTAAGACAGGGTTAACAGATAATCAGGAAGGCTAGTGGAATGTTGGTCCTTATTTCAAGGGGGTTGGAGTGTAAGAGTTAGGAAGTCTTACTGCGACTGGACAAGGTGATGGTGGGACCACATCAGGTGTACTGTCAGCAGTTTTGGTTCACCTTATTTAAAGAAAGATTTACTTCATTGAAGGCAGTTCAGAAAAGGTTCACTAGGATGATCCCTGATATGGAGGGATTGTCTTATGAGCAAAGGCTGAACAAGGTGGAACTCTACTCACTTGAGTTTAGAAGAATGAGAGGTGATCTCTTTGAAGTGTACAGGATTCTTAAGAGGCTTGACAGTGTAAATGTGGAGTGGATGTTTCCTTCACGGGAGAGTCTCAGATGAGAGACTGTCTCAGAATTAAAGGGCACCAGTTTAAGACTGAGATGAGGAAGAATGTCTTCTCTGACAGAATTGTGAGCCTTTGAGTTCCTTGCTCCAGAGAGCTGTGGGAGCTTGTGTATGTTTAAGACTGAGATTGTTGGTTCATAACCAGTTTCCAGGGAAGAGCAGGAAAGTGGATGTGAGGAATGTTTCAGCTGAGGACCTCGGGATGTTGGTACAGAAATCTTTGAAGTTTGCATCACTTGTAGACAGGGTGGGAAAAAAAGACATTTCATACTTCGCTTCATTGTTTCGTCCTTTGATTATAGGAGTTGGGACAACAGTGATGTGAGGTTGTACAGGTTATTGGTGAGGCCTCTTCTGGAATACAGTTCTGGTCACCCAGTTCTCGAAGTATATTGTTAAACTGAAGATGTTTTTGAAGTGATTCACCAGGATGTTGATGCCTATGGAAGGTTGTGTTACAAAGAAAGTCTGGATAAGCTGGGATTTTTCTCACTGGAGTATAATAGGTTGGGAGGCCACCAGATAGAAGGGTATAAAATAAAGAGACCTATTGAAAGAGTTAATGGATGTCGTTTTTTCCTTAGGGTGAGGGATCTCTAGACTAGGGAGCCCATTTTTAAGGTAAAAGGAGAGAGATTTAAAAAGATATGACAGACAATTTTTTTACACAGAGGGAATTTCGAGGGTGGAATGAATGACCTGAGGAAGAGCTGGATGTAGGTACAATAGCAATGTTTAAAAAACATTTGGATAAGTATTTGAATAGGAAAGGCTTGGAGGGACATTGGCAGCAGCAGGCATGTGTGACTAGTTTAGTTTGGGATTACATCGCCGTGGACAGTTTGGACCAAAGGGTATGATTCTGTGCTGTATGATGCTGTGGCTCTATTACTCCACTGAAGGGTGGAAAATCAATAATATTGAACTTGTTCCACTAAAACATCTTCACGACCTCACAAACTGTGAACCAGTTTGAAGTTCAGTATCTGTGACAGAACCGAATCCTGAGTCTGTTTCAAGCCAGGAATTTTCCAAAGATGAATGTGCTGAATGCCAGTTCATGTTTGTGTGATGGAGTTAATGGAAGGAAGGATGTTGATGGTCAGGACATGGAGAGTATTTCCTGTTCATTTTCACATTGTACTTTGTAATCTTTAAATCTTCGAATCTTGGATGCCTGAGCACTCGACACAATATCTGATGGAAACAAGGACAGAGTGCAATCTTCTCTCTGTTGCTGCTGTGTGTAGCCCCTCCTGCCAGGTGATCTGTTGCTGTAGTGCCACACTCATCTGACTTATACCAGCCTCACCCATCCATTGTAGCTCAACTGAAACCGTTCTGTGACACTCGCCTTGTCCAGCAGAACGTCAGCTTTGAGACAAGATCCAGAAATAGATTTGACAGCCACAGCTTCTTAACCTTTGTGCAAGAGACCAACTGAACTACCCCCTCACACTCACTGGGAGTGTAGAGTGTCCCTCAGTGCTCCTACCATTTCCCAGCTGTTCCAAGGACACACAATAATGTGGAATAAACTGGGGATTACACCATCTACAGAACAAAGAGGGGGATCGCCAGCACAAAATGTGGTTTTGACAATTTGCCTGATATTGAGGTTACCTTTTTTTGAACACCAGCTGCAAACTGAGCACAGGAAACAGAATAAGGGAAGCCACATTTGCTGCACAGAGTGGAATCTCACTGTTCCCACCATCACAAAAGGTTCTGATGAAGAAAGAAGCCATTGGGTCCATTGTTTCAGCACTGGCTCTCTCAGCACTTTAACTTTTACCAGAGAAAATGGGTGAGATAATAAACAAATATTTAACGTAAGTATTTAATGTGGAGAAGAACTTGGGTAAATAATTGATAATATCTTGAAAAGTGTCCAACTTAAAGAAGAGGAGGTGCTGGATGTCTCAAAATGCAGAATGCTGGATAAATCCCTTGGATCTGATCAGGTATACCCAAGAACTTTGTGGGAAGCAAAGGAAGTGTTTGCTGGACCCAAACCAAGGGTCTTCGGATGCAGTGCTCTGTTTCTTGAAAGTGGAATGGCAATTAGATAAGATAGTGAAGAAGGCAGATGGTACACTTGTCTTTATTGGTCAGTGCATTGAGTATGTGATAACATACTCATCTCTCTGCTTCTTAAACCAAACACCCAGAAAAGCTCATCATACCTTGTAGTCTGTTAAAGTATGAGTGACAGAGAATTCCCAAATTCTACTATTTAAAGAAAAAAATATCAATTTATTCTTTAACTCTAAAAGTGAACACTAAACAACAATTATTTACAACTCTAAGCCTCCTTTCTCTTTAAGATTTGTCATCAACTTCTGACTCTAAAACAATGTACTGGCCCATTAAAAGCCCCTATTAAAATTACATTGACTTAATTTTTGAAACCACCCAGCAGCTGTTGCCATTGATGTCGGCCTTCTATAAGCTGAAGATCTCCCTGGGGCATCTTCAGTCTTTTGTTGTAAAGATGTTTCATATGAGAAAGGTACCTCCGATAAAGGTACCTTGGAAAAGACATTCGGTACAAAAGATAAAATACTGCAGATGATGGAAACCTGGAGCAAACACAGAGAATGTTAGAGGAACTCAGTAGGTCTGGCTGTATGAACGAAAGAGAAAGAACATTTAAGGCTAATCTGAATCTCCTGAACAACTCTATGTTAACCTGCAATTGGGCCATTATTTTGTTCTGAATACTCTGTGCGTTCAAGTAGAGTCATGAATATTATTTCCCCTGGTGACCCTATTCACTGCTGTTTTTCTGTGTTTGTATCCTCTGTCTGTTCCTGTCCCATTCTGGGTATTGTTGTCTCCTGTCTGCTGTCTCCCCTTGCTTTGTCAGACCCCAGACAATTTCTACCAAACCCTGTCCCTTTTCTAATTAGTTTATAGCTCTCTCTGTATATTAGTTATTTGATTCACCAGAACACTGGTCCCAGCACGATTCAAGTGAAGCCTGTCCCTTTTACCCAGTACTGGTACTGGTGCCCCACAAATCAAAACCCATTCCATCCAGACCAGACTCTGAGTCACATATAGAACTGCTTGACGGTATTTGCCCAGTGCCAGATTGCGTGTGGCCCTGGCAGTAATCCAGAGATTAGATTAGATTCCCTACAGTGTGAAAACAGGCCCTTCGTCCCAACCAGTCCACACCGACCCTCCGAAGAGTAGCCCACCCAGAACCACTTCCCTCTGACTAATGCACCTATTACTATGGGCAATTTAGCTTGGCCAATTCACCTGACCTGCACATCTTTGGATTGTGGGAGGAAACCGGAGCACCCAGAGGAAACCCACATCGACACGGGGAGAATGTGCAAACTCCACACAGACAGTCACCCAAGACTAGAATAGAACCTGGGACCCTGGTGCTGTGCAGAGCCTCACAGCACCAGTGCTAACCACTGAGCCACCGTGCCACCCTTGGAGATTCTGTGTTATAATTTAGTTCTGAATTGTTTAAAGTCTTTCAGTAAAGCTTCCTTTCTTGTGCTCCCAGTGTCATTGGTCCCAAGTTCTTCTCCAGCCCTGAAGAGATATCCTTTTCCCTGGCACTTGGAAGGCAGCAAATCTTTTAGGAATCACGCTCATGTCTATAGGGAGCATAATCTACCCCCATCATTATACTGTCCCCTCCCACAATGGCATTGCTATTTCTCATCCCCACTTGAATCACTCCCTGTCCCAAGGTATCATGTTCAGTTTGCTCATTCTCCCGGCAGACTGCACTCTTGCCCACACAACTTGCAGGAACCTGATAACTGCTGGATAATTGCAGCAGCTCAACTTTATTGTGATGCTGTGAAACAGCCAGGTTGTACAGTGTGTCATTCCTGTTCACCCATCAGCTCCTCCCCACCCCCTTCATCACTGACCCATCAGCCCCACCCCACCCCTGTCATCACTCACTCATCATCCCCGCCC
>NC_057718.1:2816386-2822456 GCF_004010195.1 Chiloscyllium plagiosum | reverse complement strand
CCATCAGCCCCACCACACCCCAACTATCACTCACCCATCAGCCCACCCCACCCCATCATCACCCACCCATCACTCCACCCCACTCCATTATCACTCAACCATCAGGCCAAGCCACCCATCATCACTCACCCATCATCCCCAATCCACCCCCATCATCACTCACACAGCAGCCCACCGTCGGAGATTTCTCTGCTGATTTAATGGCTCCCTCTTGATCATTCCTGATTTACTGTCCTTCTGTCATTATTTTTTGTAATGGATTGGTTGTGGCAAATGGACATGAACCAGTGTTTCCCATCATTACATCTACAGTGACAAAACAGTGTGTAGTGTATACCTATCAGGCAGGGAGGTAGTTGTTGAGAGAGGGAGCAATGGTTTACTAAAGAAGATGAAGCTCTTGTGAAGACAAAGAAGAAGGCTCATCTGAGGATAAGGCATGAAGGCTCAGTTAGGAGGCTTGAGAGTTATAAGTTAGCCATAAAAGATCTAAAGGGAGAGCTAAGAAGAACCAGGAGGGGGCACGAGAAGTTGTTGGCAGATACAGTCAAGGAAAACTCTAAGGCCGTCAATAGGTATATCAGGAATAAAAAAGTTGTTAAGTGTGAGGACCAGTTCAGCCAAATGAATAAGAGTATCAGTGAAAGGGTACTGTTGGGGACATTAGGAGAGGAAGAAACAGAGGGCCTGGAGGTCCTGGTCATGGTGGATGGTGGTGTAGAGGGACTGGATGTCAATAGTGAAGATGAGGTATTGGGGGCGGGAGAAATAGAAGTCTTGGAGGAGATGGAGGGTGTGGGTGGTGTTTTAAAAGTATGTGGGGAGTTCCTGGACTAGGAGGGATAGGACAGTATCAAGGTAGGTGGAGATGAGTTCAGTGGGGGAGAAGCAGGCTGAGACAATGAGTCAGCTGGGGTAGTCAGGCTTATGGGTCTTGGGAAGGAGGTAGAATTGGGCGGTGCGGGGTTCCCAGCCTACAAGGTTGGAAGCTGTGGGTGGGAGATCTCCTGAGGTGATGAGGTTGTGGGAGATGATGATCTGAGAGATGATTGTTTGGTGATAGGGAGGTGGGGTCATGGTCAAGGGGGTGGTAGGAGGAGATGTCTTCGGGTTGGCATCTAGCTTCAGCGGTGTAGAGGTTAGTGCACCAAACCCCAATGCACCTTCTTTATCCGCTGGTTTGATGGTGAGGTTGGGATTGGAACAGAGGGAGTGGAGGGCTGCACATTGTGAGGGTGAGAGGTTGGAGTGGGGGAGGGGTGTAGACCGGTTATGGTGGTTAATTTCTCGGTGGCAGTTGGAAATGAAGAGATCGAGGGCGGGTAATAGGCCAACATGGGGTGTCCAGGTGGATGGAGTGTGTTGGAGGCGGATGAAAGGGTCCTCCAAAGGTGGGCAGGAGTCCTGATTGAAAAAGTAAGCTCGGAGGCGGACACGGCAGAAGAAGTGTTTGATGTCACGATGAGTATTAAATTCATTGATGCATGGATGGAGGGGGATAAAGATAAGGCCGTTGCTGCAGACTGATCATTGTCCTCAGTGAGGGGAAGGTCTGGGGAATGGTGAAAACTCAGCAGGGCTGCGAGCTAGGAGCTGGTGTAGGTGTAGACCTAGGAGTGGGCGTGGTGGTGATGGGAATGGGAGAGGAGTCATCCGACTTGGCTTTGGGAGGTGGGGATGATGACAATGGGACCTGTAGGGGGGGCCGTGTCGGCAGTATGCAGATGAGTGGCATTGGTGGGGGAGGAAGTGGTGACGAACACGGCAGTGGGGGGGCGCGGAAGTCGCTCAATATGTGACTTCAGCGATGACGTAAGGGGCGGAAGTGATGTCACGTGTGGTGCATGTGAAATCGTGAAGCAGCCATGATGGGAGCGAAAGTGACGTCATCAATCACCGGGGGAATGGTAGCTGTTCCAGCCTCATGTACCAGCCTCACGACTAATGGCGTCCGAGCAATTCTAGAGCCAGGGTAACCTTCTGGAATGTTTGAGGAGTGCTGATTATGGAGGTGGGTATATAAAAGTTTGTTGTACTTACAGTTGTTTATGTTTAAGATGGTGCTGAAATACAGTTTGTTGAGAGTATGAATTCTTCTTAGGATATAGTACAGAAGGGGTCATAGAGTCATAGAGAGGTACAGCATGGAAACAGACCCTTCGGTTCAACCCGTCCATGCCGACCAGGTATCCCAACCCAATCTAGTCCCACCTGCCAGCACCCGGACCATATCCCTCCAAACCCTTTCTATTCATATACCCAATCAAATGCCTCTTAAATGTTGTAATTGTACCAGCCTCCACCACTTCCTCTGGCAGCTCATTCCATACATGTGCCACCTTCTGTGTGAAAAGGTTGCCCCTTAGGTCTCTTTTATACCTTTCCCCTCTCACCCTAAACCTATGGCTTCTAGTTCTGGACTCCCCAATACCAGGGAAAATACTTTCTCTATTTATCCTATCCATGCTCCTCATAATTTTGTAAACTTCTGTAAGGTCACCCCTCAGCCTCCAACGCTCCATGGAAAACAGCCCCAGCCTGTTCAGCCTCTCCCTGTAGTTCAAATTCTCCAACCCTGGCAAAATCCTTGTAAATCCTTTCTGAACCCTTCCAAGTTTCACAACATCTTTCCGATAGGAAGGAGACCAGAATTGCACACAATATTCCAACAGTGGCCTAACCAATGTCCTGTACAGCTGCAACATGACCTCCCAATTCCTGTACTCAATACTCTGAACAATAAAGAAAAACATACCAAATGCCTTCTTCACTATCCTATCTATCTGCGACTCCACTTTCAAGGAGCTATGAACCTGAACTCCAAGGTTTCTTTGTTCAGCAGCACTTCCTAGGACCTTACCATTAAGTGTATAAGTCCCCCATCTGCCACTTCTCATCCCATTGGCCCGTTTGGTCAAGATTCTGTTGTAATCTGAGGTAACCCTCTTCGCTGTTCACTACACCTCCAATTTTGGTATCATCTGCAAACTTACTAACTGTACCTCTTATGCTTGCATCCAAATCATTTATGTAAATGACAAAAGGTAGAGGACCCAGCACCGGTCCTTGTGGCACTCCACTGATCACAGGCCTCCAGTCTGAAAAACAACCCTCCACCACCACCCTCTGTCTTTTACCTTTGAGCGAGTTCTGTATCCAAATGGCTAGTTCTTCCTGTTTTCAGTGAGATCTAACCTTGCTAATCAATCTCCCATTGATTAGCAATACCTTGTCGAATACCTTACTGAAATCCATATAGATCACATCTACCACTCTGCCCTCATCAATCCTTTTTGTTACTTCCTTAGAATACTCAATCAAGTTTGTGAGACATGATTTCCCACGCACAAAACCATGTTGACTATTCCTAATACTTGCACATGCTGTCCCTCAGGATTCTTTCCAACAACTTCGGTGGGCGGCACGGTGGCACAGTGGTTAGCACTGTTGCCTCGCAGCGCCAGAGACCTTTACCACCCTTCTTAAACAGTGGCACCACATTAGTCAACCTCCAATTTCCCAGAACCTCACCTGTGACTATCAATGATACAAATATGTCAGCAAGAGGCCCAGAAATCATTTCTCTAGCTGCCCAAAGAGTTCTAGGGTACGCATGATCAGGTCCTAGAGATGGATTAGGGGCCCAATTATGAAATATTCTCACGGAGACTGGGGACATGGATGAGACAATAGATGTCCCCATTGTACATTCACCTTTCTGTGAAGTGCTGCCCTTGTATTTTTTAACCATTTGCTTCTGAGCTCGAGATTTCTGAATCTATTTGTGGAAACTGCTACCTCACCCATTTCCTGTTAGCTTGGGTTTGTGCTCCATCATAAATTTGGCTCAGCTTCTAATTTCACAATTTCATCTTCCACGACAGTTCCTCTGCTGCCCGTGAATCAGTTCCTGCTCTCACTCTCACTGTTTGAATCCTGAGGGTGTTTTTTAAATTCTGTCTTGAGTTTCTTCACATTCATTAACTTTTCACTATTATCTTTGATTGGCCCTAATCTTACTCTAGTCATTCTTTTATTCCTGATATACCTATAGAAGGCCTTAGTGTTTTCCTTGATCCTATCCGCCAACAAATTTTCATGTCCTCTCCTGGCTCTTCTTGGCTCTCTCTTTAGATTTTTTCTAGCTAATTTGTAAAATTCAAGCCCCCTAACTAACCCTCATCCTCACATAAGCCTTCTTCTTCCTCTTGAGAAGAGCTTCAATTTCTTTAGTAAACCATTTCTCCCTCTCTCAATAACTACCTCCCTACTTGCTGACATATTTGTATCATTGATATAATTATCAAGGACCCGCAGTAGCTGTTCCTTGAATAAGCTCCATATTTCAAGTGTGTCCGTCTCCTGCAGTTTTCTTCTCCATCCTATGCATCCTAAATCTTGAATAATCACATCATAATTGCCTTTCCCCCAATTATACCTCTTTCCCCTTTGTATATACCGGTCCCTGCCGATTGCTATTGTAAACATAACCAAATTATGATGACTGTCGCCAAAGTGCCCACCTACCTCCAAATCTAACACTTGGCTGGGTTCATTCCCCAGTACCAAATCCAACATGGCATCTCTTTTTGTTGGCCTGTCCACATAATTTCTTTTGTGTTTCAGATCTCCAGTATCTGTACTTATTTGGTTGAATTAAAGACTCATTGGAGTGGATTAGGGGCCAAATGATGAAATCTTCTCATGGAGGTTAAGGGCATGGATGACACAATAGATGTTCTCATTGTTCATTCACCTTTCTGTGAAGTGCTGGCCTTGTTTTTTTTTTTTGCCTCCTGTTTCCAAGCTTCAGATTCGTAGGAACTGCTGCCTCATCATTTTCCTGTTAGTTTGGGTCTGCCTGCTCCGTCACATTTCAGCTCAGCTTCTAATTTCACAATTTCGTCTTCCACGACAGGAAACAATTCCTCTGCTGCCTGAGAATCAGTTTCTGTTCTCACTCTCACTGTTTGAATCCTGAGAATGTTGTTTTTAATTCTGTTTTGTGTTTCTTCACACTTGTTGCATGGTTATGACAGGGCAACAACAAAGATAGTTGAGGGTTTCATTCCCCATTCCACTTAACCCCATCCCCACTAGCTGCAGCTGTCTTTACAAGGGTTAATCATTGTTTATGCTTTACCGTCTCTACTGGATGAGATTGTCTGGTTAATGAGAGCTGTTTTTCATTACCAGGTGGATATTGTCCTGTGAGACAGTTAGTACCTGAAAGGGTTAACTCACATCACAACATAAGATCTACCATCAGGACAGAAAGGACAGTTCCTGAGAGGAGCTAACCAGTTCTAAGTTCTCAGTTCAGAGTAAAGGTCGTTGTTGTGAAACAGTACTTTTAAGTCCAGCCTGAGGTCTCCCAAAGACCCTCATCTCACTCAGATGGAATGTAACTCACTATTCAGTCTGATGTCAGAAATCAACTCTGGTTATCAAGACCGAGCCACTCTCCTGCCAAAGAGTTCATGGGGTATCCTTCCCTGCTTGGTCTCTGTAACTCAGAGGAATATCATGAAATTGATTGTTAACACTGAATCTACACACATCATCCCTGTTTTCACTCCGTCTCTCTTCTTAAATAGTGGGTAAACATTTGTTGTAATCTATAGGGAGTAATCTATAGGGAATGTTCCAGAGATTGTAGAATCTTGGAAGCTGACCACTAATGCATCCATTATTTCCAGGGCCACTTCCTTAAGTGCTTTGGGATGTAGATTATTAAACCCTGGGGATTTATCAGCCTCCTGTCTCATCAATTTCACCAATACCATTTCTCGACTAATTTAGATTTCTTTCATTTCCTCTCTCTCACTAAACCCTGTGTTTCCCAATGTTTTCTGGAATGTTCTTTGTGTCCTCCTTTGTGAACACAAAACTAAACTCCCCTGTTTTTGACTGTAAGAGACTGACATTTATCTTCACCTTTTTTTTCTCAAAGTCAGAAGTCACATGATACCAGGTTATAGTCCAACACGTTTATTGGAGATCACAGGTTGTCGGTTTTCAACTGATGAAGGACCATTGCTCTGAAAGCTTGTTATTTTAAATAAACCTG
>NC_057718.1:2795928-2815886 GCF_004010195.1 Chiloscyllium plagiosum | reverse complement strand
TACCTATCAGGCAGGGAGGTACTTGTTGAGAGTGGGAGCCATGGTTTACTAAAGAAGTTGAAGCTCTTGTCAAGAGGAAGAAGAAGGCTTATGTGAGGGTGAGGCGTGAAGGCTCAGTTAGGGGGCTTGAGAGTTATGAGTTAGCCAGAAAAGACCTAAAGAGAGGGCTAAGAATAACCATGAGGAGACATGAGAAGTTGATGGTGGATAGGATCAAGGAAAGCCCTAAGGCCTTCTATAGGTATATCAGGAATAAAAGAATGACTAGAATAAGATTAGGCCCAATCAAAGATAGTAGTGGAAATTTGTGTGTGGAATCTGAGGACATAGTGGAAGTGCTCGATGAATACTGGTCGTCAGTATTCACATTGGAAAAGGGCAATGTTAGTGAGAATACGGAGATATGGGCTACAAGATTAGATGGGATTGCAGTTAACAACAAGGAGGTTTTAGCAATTTTAGAAGATCTGAAAATAGATAAGACCCCTGGGTCAAATGGGATTTATCCTCTGATTCTCTGGGAAGCCAGGGAGGAGATGACAGAGGCTTTGGCTTTGATCTTTATGTCATCATTGTTGACAGGAGTAGTGCCAGAAGACTGGAGGATAGCAAATATTGTTCCCTTGTTTAAGAAATGGAGTTGAGACAACCCTGGTAGTTATAGGCAAGTAAGCCTTATTTCAGTTGTGGGTAAGATGGTGGAAAATGTTGTAAGAGACAAGATTTATAATCATCTAGAAAGGAATAATTTGATTAGGGATAGTCAACACAGTTTTGTGAAGAGTAGGTAGTGCCTCATTAACATCATTGAATTCTTTGAGAAGGTGACAAAACATGTGGATGAAGGTAAGTAGTTGATGTGGTGTATATGGACTTCAATAAGGCGTTTGACAAGGTTCCACATGGTAAGGCTATTGCACACAATACGGAATTTCTGGATTTAAGGTGATTTAGTGAATTCAATCAGAAATTGGCTAGCTGAAAGAAGACAGAGGTTGGTGGTTGATGGAAAATGCTCATGCTGGATCTCAGTTACCAGTGGTGTGCCGCAAAGATCTGTTTTGGGGCCACAGCTGTTTGTCATTTTTATAAATGATCTGGATCCGTGCGTAGAAGGGTGGGTTAGTAAACTTGCGATGACACTAAGGTAGGCAGAGTTGTGGATAGTGCCAAAGGATGTTGTGGATTGCAGGGGGACAGAGCTGGGCGGAGAAGTAGCAAATAGAATTTAATGCGGAAAAGTGTGAGGTGGTTCACTTCGGATGAAATAACAGTAATGCAGAGTACGGGGTTAATGGTCAAATTCTTGGCAGTGCAGATGAATAGAGAAATCTTAATGTCCTGCTGCATAAATCCCTGGAAGTTGCCATCCAAGTTGATAGGGTTGTTAAGAAGGTAGACAATGTGTTGGCATTTATTGGTAGGGGGATTGAGTTTTGGAGCCATGATGTCATGCTTCAGCTGTACAAGACACTGATAAGGCCGCACTGCAGTATTACACTGGAGTTCTGGTCACTGCATTATTGGAAGGATGTGGAAGCTTCCGAAACAGTTCAGATGAAATTTACTCGGATGTTGCCTGATATGGAAGGAAGGTCTTATGAGGAAAGGCTGAGGGAACTGAGGCTGTTTTTGTTAGAGAGAAGAAGGTGGACAGGTGAGTTAATCGAGGCGTATAAGATAATCAGATGGTTAGATTGGGTGGACATTGAGAGCACTTTTCCTCGGATGGTGAAAGCTAACATGAAGAGACATAGCTTTAAATTGAGGGGTGGTAGATTTATGGCAGATATTTGGGTAGATTCTTTCCTCAGAGAATTGTAGGGGTGTGGAATGGCCTGCCTACAACAGTAGTAGACTCACTTAGTAGTGTTAAGGGCATTTAATTGGGCATATGGATAATAATGGAATGGTGTAGGTTAGATAGGAATCAGATTAATTCCACAGATTGGGGCAACATCGAGGGCTGAAGGGCCTGTACTGTGCATTAATGATCTATGTTCTATGTTCTATGTAAATTGCAGGAGAAACTCTGCAGGTCTGGCAGCATCTGTGGGAAGAAAACAGAGTTGACATTTCGACTCTAATGACTCTTCATCAGAACCCCATCATTTTCTGATTTTGTTCCAGTGATTCTTGGATAGTCCCTCATACACGGTCACTAAAATCAAAGAATTGGTCATTAATAGCATTTTAAGTAGCCTCTTGAAGAGGGAAAGGGTGTTTCAAAGATACAGACATTGAGAGAGTCAGTGCCAGAGAGCAGTGACCAGAAAAATGAAGATCCAACAAGAATATTTTAATCTGCAAAGCCAAAAAACACTGGGGACAACCTTTACTCCATTTGATAGTATTCACAGGGTTAGACTCAGAAATGTACACCTGCTAACTTCACTATACCACCGTTTTATTGCTTGAGATGTGTTGATGGGAAACATTGATTCATCTTCATGAGCCACAACCAATCCATCACAAAGAATAGTGATGGAGAGATAGTAAATCAGGAATGATCAAGAGAAATCCATTCAATCAGCAGAGTGATCTTCAAGGGTGAGGTTTTCTGGGTGAGTGATGATCGGGGTGGGGTGGGGATGATGGGTGAGTGATGATGTGGGTGGGGCTTGTGGGTGAAAAGGATTGACACACAGTACAACCTGGCTGTTCCAGAACACCTCAAGTCTGTGGACAATAAACTTGAGCTGCTGCAATTATCTGGCAGTTATCAGGTTCCTGCAAGTTGTGTGGGCAAGAGTGGGATTGCAGGGACAGTGAGTAAATGGGCAAGACTGCAGTCTGCAGGGAGAATGGGCAAACTGACCATGACACCTTGGGACAGGGAGTGATTGAAGTGGGGAGAAGAAATGGAAATGTCATTGTGAGAGGGGACAGTATAATGAGGGGGATAGATCTTATCCCTACAGACATGAGCCTGATTTCCAAAGGATTTGCTGCCTGCCCAGTGCCAGGGAAAAGGATATCTCCTCAGGGCTGGAGAAGAATCTTGGAGTGGGAGGAAAAGGATCTGGTCATCATTGTCCATGTTGGGACGAATAACACTGGGAACACAAGAAAGAAAGCTTCACTGAAAGACTTTGAACAGTTTGGAGCTAAATTATAAGACAGAATCTGCAAGGTAAGAATCTCTGGATTACTGCCTGAGCCACTGGCAAACTGGTACTGGGCAAATACAGTCAAGCAGTTCAATTGTGACTCGGAGTCTGGTCTGGATGGGTTTTGGTTTGTGGGGCATTGGTACCAGTACTGGGTAAAAGGGACAGGCTTCACTTGAACCATGCTGGGACCAATGTCCCGGTGAATCAAATAACTAGGGCTATAGAGAGAGCTATAAACTAATTCAAAAGGGGCAAGCTTTGGGAGAAGTTGTCTCGGGCTGACAAAGCAAGGGGAGACAGCAGACAGGAGACAACAATATCCAGAATGGGACAGGAACAGACAGAGGATACAAACATATAAAAGCAGCAGTGAATAGGGTCACTGGGGGAAATAATGTCCATGACTCTTTACTTGAATGCACAGAATATTCAGAACAATATAACTGAAATAACGGCCCAATTGCAGGTTAACATAGATTTGTTAGGAAAATTCCGATTAGGCATAAAATGTTCATTCTCTTTCTTTCACTACAGATGCTGCCAGACCTGCTGAGTTTCTCCAACATTCCCTGTGCTAGTTTCAGGTTTCCATCATCTGCAGTATTTTGTCTTTTGTAATACAAGAAGCAGTGGATGTAATATCGAGGGATTTTCAGTCAGTTTTTGATAAAGTCCCACACATTAGGCTAATAAAAAGAGTGCATGGTGTTGACAGGAGTCTATAAGTATGGATAGAAGTTTGGCTAACTAATAGAAGACAGAGAGTGAGGATAAGGGGGCATTTTCAGGATGGCAACCTGCAGCTGTTGGAGTGTCACAGGGATCAGTACTGCGGCCAGAATTATTTACTGTATTTATTGATGCCTTGGATGAGGACAGTGAATGTACTGACTCCAAGTCTGTGGTTAACACAACAATAGGTGGGAAGGTAAGTAATGACAAAGAGTCTGCACAGGGATACTGACACAGGAGACACAGGAAGTGAGGAGGCAAAAACTTGGCAGATGAAGAAATGTGAGTCCATACACTTTGTCTGGAAGAACAGAGGAGCTGAATATTATTGAAATAGGGAAGTTGGCAGAAAGCTACAGAACAGAGGGATTTGGGAGTCCTCGTCCATGAATGACAAAAGGTTAACATCCAAGTTCTGTTGGTCAGAGGAAAGGCAAATGGAGAGTATCCTTTATTTCAAAGGAAATGGAGAATAAAATTAGGAAGGTTTTGTCAAAACTGTACAAATCCCAAGTCAGACCAAAACTGGAATACTGTGAAATAGTTCTTGTTCCTTATCTGAGGAAAGGTGTCCTGGCTTTGGAGGCTGTCTAGAGAAGGGTCACTAGGCTGTTATGGAGGCACTGTCTTACGAGGAGAGGTGACATTGATTGGGCTTGTTCTCACCAGAATATCGAAAAATGTGAGGCAACAGTATTGAAACAGAAAAGATTCCTAGAGGACTTGACAGCATCGATATGAAAAAATGTTTCCACTGAGACTGGGAGCAGAGGACAGAATCTCAGAATAAGGGGATGTATACTTAAGGCAGAGAGGAGAAGGAATTTCCTTACTGAGAAGGGAACTCCACCACACAGGGGAACTGAGGCTGCACCATTCAGTACGATGAAGTTTAGAAAGACGCATTTTTAAATAGAAAGTAAATCCAGAGATACAGAGAAAAGACAGGAAAGTCAAATTGGGGATTATCAGAGCTTTCATGAGCAGTCTCGATGGGCAGAATGGTCTGATTCTGATCTTCCACCTTCTGGTCCAATGGCATTAAGGTCCAACTGAGGCATTTAACAGGGCACTGGATGATTATTTATGCAGAAACAATGTGCAGAATAAAGAAGAAAAGGCAAATAATTGTCACTAAGTTATTGAGTCATTGAGTCATAGCCATACACAGCACAGAAATGGACTCATTAGTCCAACTTGTCCATTCCAATCAGATATTTTAAATTCATCTTGTTCCTTTTGCTAGCATTTGGCCCATATCCCGCGACCTTGTTTCTATTCATATTCTCATCCAAATGCCTTTTAAATGCTGTAATTGTATGAGCCTCCATCACTTCTTCTGGCAGCTCATTCCGCACATGCACCACCCTCTGTGTGGACAGGTTGCCAGTTATGTCCTTTTAAATCTTTCCCCTCTCACCCGAAAACTATTATCTCCAATTTTGAACACCCCTACCCTGGGAAAAGACGTGGATATTTACCCTATTCATTCTCCTCATAATTTAAAAAAGAACTCTATAAGGTTACCGCTCAGCCTCTGGTGCCTCAGGAAAAACAGCCTCAGCCTATTCAGTGTCTCCCGATAGTTGAAATCCTACAACCCTGGCAACATCCTTGTCATTATTTTCTGAACCCTTTCAAGTTTAACAACATCATTCATTTTGCAAAGAGATCAGAACTGAATGTAATATTCTAAAATTGGCCTAACCAATGTCCCGCACAACTACAACATGGCATCCCTACTCCTGTGCTTGCTATGAAGTTGAAGGCATGTACTGTACCTTTAAGAGATAGTGAAGGCTGTTTTGAACTGAGATCTTGTTGGCACCTGTCATGTGACTGACTAGCAGTCTCAGAGTGAACTGAAAAACTGAAAATATGCAACATTTGTCAGTTTTCACAACAGTTTGAATTTAACTAATCAGTTTAAATTATGCCCCACAATACTAAAATTCAATCAAATTTGAATTTATTGTTTATATCAACTTAGAACCAATGAGATGATCTAATGTTTGGGGTGTAAAGAAGCAGACACTTTGAGAGCTAGCCAGAACAAGCCACCAACTGCCATTGTCAGAGTAACTAGTAGCAAAGCACTCTCTATCAAAGATACCTTTCTCATGTGAAACATCTTTGCAACAAAAGACTGAAGACGACCCAGGGACATTTCAATGGACTAGGTGGATGTCACAGAGTGGTGCCGATGAGCTACAGTGGGTGGATGAGGCTGGTACAAGAGAGATGAGTGTGGCACCATTGCAGCAGATCACCTGGCAGGAGGGGCTACACACAGCAGCAACAGAGAGAAGATTGCTAGGATGTTGCCTGGTATGGAAGGAATGTCTTACAGGGAAAGGCTGGGGGCCTTGAGACTGTTCTCATTAGAGAGAAGAAGGTTGAGAGGTGACTTAATGGTGACATACAAGATAATCAGAGGGTTAGATAGGGTGGACAGGGAGAGCCTTTTTTCAAGTATGGGGACAGCAAACACGAGGGGATGCAACTTTAAAGTGAGGGGAGATAGGTATAAGACAGATGTCAGAGGTAGTTTCTTTACTCAGAGAGTAGTAAGGGTATGGAATGCTTTGCCTGCAACGGTAGTAGATTTACCAAGTTTAAGTGCATTTAAGTTGTCATTGCACAGGCATATGGACATGCATGGAATAGTATAGGTGCGATAGGCTTCAGATTAGTATGACAGGGCGGCGCAACATCGAGGGCCGAAGGGCCTGTACTGTGCTGTAATGTTCTATGTTCTATGTTCTATTGCACTCTGTCCTTGATCCCATCAGATGTTGTGAGGAGTGCTCAGGCATCCAATTCAAAGATTTAAAGATTACAAAGCACAATGTGTAAAAGAACAGGAGACACTCTCCATCTCCTGATCATCAACATCCTTCCTTCATTTAACATCATCACACAAAACATGAACTGGCATTCAGCATATTAATTTTTGGAAATGTTCCTGTTTGGAACAGACCCAGGATTCGATGTTGTCACAGATACTGAACTTCAACTGGTTCACAGTTTGTGCAGTCCTGGAGATGTTTTAATGGAACAAATTCAATATTATTGATTATAGAGAATTGATGTGAGTGTCAGCATGGGTCCTTTGGTGAAAATCACTCTGAATCACAAAGCTGTAAATTCACCAACTTTGTAAAAACACTAAGTGGGCTTTCAAATCCACCCCAACCAGATCCAGTGAACACACAGACTAATCCAATCCACCCAAAATACTCACCTTAATGTGCTGCCTGTCCCTCAGTCCCATTCTCCCAGTAAATGAATGACAGAAAAAGATGGGAGGAACACTCCATTTTCAGATTTATGTTCCCGGCCTGTGGAGCTCTGTGTCAGCTGAACCAAGCAATCTCCAGACTGTGACAAATTCTCCTTGTGACTCTCCCCTCTGGTTCTCAATGTTCAAACTTATGGAATTCACACAAACTCCACAGAACCACAAACCATAGAAAGGTATTTTACGATAAGTTAAACCTCTCCTAAGCAAACATTTACCCAAAGTAACACAGAGGGACAGAGTCACAACAAATAGAGTTCTAATGATCATCATATTCTGTCTTTTCCACAGTGACATGGTGCCTGAGGGAAATGGGGTAGACTGGGGCAGATTGGAGACAAATGTGAGGGCTACAGGGTGTGTCCCTCCAGCTCTGGGTAGAGGACATGGAGCCAGTGATGGTCTCAGGGTCAGGCTGACGAAACTTCAGCTCAATTAGTGAGTTAGGGTGAGTCTAGCAATATTCCACCTCACTTCAGGGGTGATGGAAGAGGAGATGCAGCACGGATTTGAAGGAACACCATTCTGGGTGAAGAATGAGAGACTCCAGCACAGCAATCTCTGATCCTGGATGAGAGGTCAATTTGGTGATGACACCAACATAAGGAGGAAAGTGAGGTGTCAAGAGGAGATGGAGAGTCTGCAGAGAGAGAGAGAGAGAGAGGTGAAATGATTGGGCAAAATGTGGCAAATGGAATATAATATTATAACATGTAATAGTGTTTTTTTTGGAAGTGTAGAAATTACTGAGTAGTTTGATCAGAAGAATTAGAACAGGAGTAGTCCATTCAGCCCCATTCCTGTTCCACCATTCAATGGAGTTAGAGAGTCACAGTGTCATACAGCACAGAATTAGACTCTTTTGTCCAAACAGTCCATGGCGAATAAAATCCCAAACTAAACTAGTCACACCTGCCTGCTCCTGCCAATATCCCTCCAAACCTTTCCTATACTTATACATATCCTAATGTCTTTTAAACATTGCAAATGTATCTGCATCCACTACTTCCTCATGAAGTTCATTCCACCCTTGAACTACCCTCTGTGTAAAATAATTGGCCCTCATATCTTTTTGAAATCTCTCTTCTCTCACCTTAAAAATGGGTTCCCTAGTCTAGAGATCCCTCATCCTCAGGAAAAGACAACTCCCATAAACCCTATTGATATCTCTCTTTATTTTATAACCTTCTATCTGGTGGCCTTCCAACCTGTTATGCTCCAGTGAGAAAAGTCCCAGCTTTTCCAGACTTTCTTTGTAACACAACTCTTCCATAGGCATCAACATCCTGGTAAATCACTTCAGAATCATCTCCAGTTTAACAACATGCTTCCTATAACTGGATGACCAGAACTGGGCACTGTATTCCAGAAGAGGCCTCACCAATATCCTGCACAATCTCAATATCACTGTTGTCCCAACTCCTATAATCAAAGGATGAAGCTAAGCATGAAATGTCTTTTAAGCACCCTGTCTACATGTGATGCAAACTTCAAAGAATTATGTACCAGCACTCTGAGATCCTCAGCTGAACAAACATTCCTCACATCCACTTTTCTGCTCTTTCCTGGAAACTGGTTATGAAGTTATCAATCTCAGTCTTGAACATACACAAGGATTCTGCTCCCACAGCTCTCTGGAGCAAGGAACTCAAAGACTCACAATCCTGTCAGAGAAGACATTCTTCCTCATCTCAGTCTTAAACTGGTGTCCTTTAATTATGAGACTGTGGCCTCTGGTCTGAGACTCTCCCATGATGGGAAACATCCTGTCAACATTTACTCTGTTAAGCCCCTTAACAATCGTGTACACTTCAAAGAGATCATCTCTCATTCTTCTCAAGTGAGTGGAGTCCCAACCTATTCAGCCTTTGCTCATAAGACAGTCCCTCCGTACCTGGGATCATCCTCATGAACCTTCTCTGAACTGCCTCCAATAAAATAAATCTTTCTTTAAATAAGGTGAACCAAAACTGCTGACAGTATACCCGGTGTGGCCCAACCAGCACCTAGTCCAGTTGCAGTAAGACTTCCTGACTCTTATACTCCAATCCCCTTGAAATAAGGGTCAACATTCCATCAGCCTTCCTGATTACCTGTTAACCCTGTGTGCTAGCTTTCTGAGTTTTATGCACAGGTTTACCCAAGTCCCTTTGTGTTGCAGTTTTCTGCAATTTCTTCCTATTTAAATAACATTCTGTTCTTTTGTTCTGCCTTGCAAAAGGAACAACTTCACATTTTCACACATTATGCTCCATTTGCAAGTTAAATGACAAATATCTCTGTAGACTTGCTTGCGTCTCTCTCACAAACTGCCTTTTCAACTATTTTTGTGCTATCTGTAAATATTCCTATAGTAGATTGACTTCTCTTCTCCCAGTCATTAATATAAATTGTAAAGAGTTGTGGTCCCAGCACTGATCCGTGTGGAACCCCACTGGTCACAATTCAGAACCTGAAAATGAACCCCTTATCCCTTTTCGCTGTTTCCTGCCCATGAACCATTTCTCTAGCCCCAATAGTATGCCCCCTCCAGTATCGTGGGCTCTTATCAAATGAATTAACCTTTTGTGAGGTACCTCCCCAAATCCGTCCTGGAAGTCTAAATACAACACATTTACTGGTTCCCCTCTCTCCACTCTGCGTGAGACTTTCTCGAAAAACTCAAATAAATTAGTCAGATACAATTTCCCTTTCATGAAGCCACACTGACTCTGCTTGATTAGATTATGATTGTCTAAATATTCTGCTATTACTTCCTGAATATATTAACGTGATTGTTTTTTCTCCATCCAAGGGGAAGGGCTTGTCCTGATTGGAGTTAAGAATGAAAAGAAGGTTTGAAACATTTCAGTTTCTTTAGGCCTTGACAGGGTGAATATGGAGAGGAGGTTGTTTCCCTTTGTGGGAGAGTCTGGGACCAGAGGGCAAAAGCTCATAGGAATGGGTCTGTGATTTAAGATGGAAGTGAGGAGGAATTTCATCTCTCAGAGGAAGTGAATCTGAGGAATTCTTTACCACAGAGGGCTGTTGAGATTGAGTCCTGAAGTAACTTACAGTCTGATAGCGACAGATTTTTAATCAGGAATGGAATCCAAGGTTTTGGGGAAAAGGCAGGAAAGGAGAGATGGGGACTATCAGAGCAACCATGATCTCACTGAATGGCAGAACCAACACAATGAGCTGAATGGCCTCTTCTCTCCTATATCCTTTCATCTTTCGATCCAGTTGTGGCATATAACAGGCTATTGGATGGTTGTTTAAATATGAACAGTGAGATTCCACTTTGTGCAGCATATGTTGCTTCCTCTTTTCTATTTCTGAGACTCAGTTTGAAGCAATTGTTTAAAAAGGAAACCTTATCTCAGCCAAATTGTCGCAATCACATATCCTTCAGTTAGTCTCTCTCTTTGTTCCGTAGATGGTGAAATCTCCAGTTTGTTCCACAGTATTGTTTGTCCATTAAATAGCTGGGAAATGGTGGGAGCACAGGGGGACTCTACACTCTCAGTGAGTGTGAGGGAGCAGCTTGAGAGTAGAGAATTAATGTGAGTGCCAGCATGGGTCCATTGGTGAAACTAACTTTGAATCACAAAGCTGAAAATTCACCAACTTTGTAAAGCAGGAGGTTGTCTTTCTAATCCACCCCAACGAGACCCAGTGAACACACAGACTAATCCAATCCAATCCAAATTCACACCTTAATGGTGTTCTCAATCCCATTCTTCCAGAAAATGAATGACAGAAAAAGATGGGAGGAACACTCCACTTTTTGGTCTGCGTTCCCAGCCTGTGTAGCTCTGTGTCAGCTGCACCAAACAATCCACAGAGAGTGATAAATTCTCCTTGTGATTCTCCCCTCCAGTTCTCAATGCTCAAGCTTATAGAATTCACATAAACTCCACAGCAGCACAAACCATAGAAAGATATTTTATAAAGGTTTAAACTTCTCCAAAGCATACACTTACCCAAATCAACACTGAGGAACAGAGTTATTGCAAATGCAGTTCCACTCATCATCTCAGCAGAGTGACAACCCTGTTTCTCCACACAATTTATTGTACATCCAGTTAAAACAGTGAAACACAAAATATCCCAGCCAACTGCAGCTTCTTTAATGTCTCATTTCTCAGGAGGTAAAGAAGTTAAAGTGTCAGTAAAGGGGAAGCAGTGACAATAAACCAATGGCTGTTCCCTTCTCAGGGAGGATATGATTGGCTTGATTTTCTCATAATCTAGTGAATTTTATTTTAGCAGCGGTGCTAATTATTTATTCAGTGCAAGTCCCTCACACTCATTCACTTCAACATTGAGAATTCACACATTTGCTGCAACCCTGTGAATGATCAAAACATTTATGGAAATATACTGGCTCGGTCTTTACAGTGCAAGATAATTTTGAACATTCCAGTAAAGCTGAAGGATATTGGGCAAGGAGTAAGTCCCATCATTGTCACTGAAGCAGTTGTGTCAGACAAACTAATGGGGCTAAAGTCAGATCAGTCCCCTGGCCTTGATGGCTTATATCCACGGACTCTGAAAGAGGGAACTACAGAGATGTGTTAGTTGTAATTTTCCAAAACTCTTTGGATTCTGGAGAAGTACCGAAGGATTAGAAAGCTGCCAATGTGTCATGCATATTCAGAAGGGAGGGAGGAAAAAACAGATACCATCGTGCAGTTTGCTGGCATTTATTGTTGGAAAAATATTGGAATTTTTTATGCAGGAAGAAATAGCAGAACATTTGAAAATCATAATCATATCAAGCAGACTCAGCATGGCTTCACAAAAGAAAAATTGTTTAATTAATTTAATTTATTAGAGTTTTTCAGGGATGTCGCGACCAAAGTGTGTAGAGGGGAAACAGCGGCACTGATAAATTTGGAAATATTTGCAAACTGCGTGAAAATCTTTGGAGTTTCCGGGATTGGAGATATTTAGTCTATTTGGAGAGGCTGGACAAACTTGGATTGTTTTCACTGAAGTATCACAGGCTGAGAGATGACCTGACAGGTGTTTATAAAATTATGAGAGGCAGGGACAGAATGGATTGTTGAAATCTCATTCCACGGTTGGAAATGTGAAATCTGAGGGTCATAGGTTTAAGGTGAGGGGGGAATGTTTAAAGGAGATGTGTGAGGCAGATTGTTTACACAGAGCGTAGTAGATGCCTGGAATGAGCTGCCAGGGGAGATGGTTGAAATAGATACAATAACAATATTTAAGAGGCATTTAGACAGACCATACTCAATGATTGAGGTCCTACATCCTTCTGGGATAGGGGATTCCACAGATTCCCCACCTTCTGGGTGAAGAAATTCTTCCTCATCTCAGTCTCAATTGGATGACTCCTTTTCCTGAGATAATGCCCCATGGTTCTTAATTCACCAGCCAAGGGAAACATTGCTACCAACATCCACACTGTCATGCCCTTGAAGCACGTTGAAAGTTTCAATCTAATCACCTCTGATTTTTCAAACGGAGAGCATACAGGCCAATCTCCTCACTCTCTCCCATCCAACAAACTCACCATCCCAGGGATTAGTCTACTGACCCTCCATATAACTCCCTCGATGGTAAGCCTGTGCTTCCTTACATTCAGAAAAAAACTGTCCACGATCCAGGTATGGTCTCCGCAATGCTTTGTCCAACTGCAGCAAGACATCCTCCCTCCTGGACACAACTCCCTTGTGGTGAAGACCAACATTTGCCTTCCTTAGTGACTGGTGCAGCCTCAAGCTGACTTTTAGTGAGTCATGAACACGGAAACCCAGGTCTGTTTGGACACTAACAATTCCCAAACTCTCACTATTTAAGTATATTCTGTCTTCTTGATTCCTTTGGTGAAGTAGCCATCTTTACATCTATTCACATTATGTTCCATCTGCCTTGTCTTTTCCCATTCACTGAGCCTGGCCACTTGATGGCCCCTTGCATCTTCCTCACAGCTTCCAATCTTACCTACTTTTTATACCATCAGAAAGTTTGGAAGCATTCCAATTGGGCCCCATATCCAAAACATTTCTCCAGCTGTTGAGCCGTGCAGTACACTACAAGGAACAGTCTGTCTTCATGTGAGACACCCTTTTACTCCTACTCTTTGCTTGCAGTCATCTTTCTCTTTTTTAAAATTCATTTGTGAGAGTTGGGCATCGCTGGCTGCGCCAGCATTGATAGCCCATTGCTATTTCCCCTTGAGAAGGTGGTGGTGAGCTGCCTTCTTTAATTGCTGCAGTCCACTTGCTGTGGGTTGATCCACAATGCTGGTACAGAGGGAATTCCAGGATTTTGACCCAACGACTGTGAAGGAATGGTGATATATTTCCACGTCAGGGTGGTGAATGGCTTGAGGGGGGCAACTTGCAGGTGGTGGTGCTCCCAAGTACCTACTGCCCTTGTCCTTCTGGGTGGAAGTGATTGTGGGTTCGGAAACTGTTGTCTAAGGATCTTTGATGAATTTCTGCAGTGCCTTTTGTAGATTGTACACACTGCCACTACTGAGCGCCAGTGGTGGAGGGATTGAACGTTTGTAGATGCAGTGCCAATCAAGCTGGTTGCTTTGTCCTGGATAGTGCTAAGCTTCTTGAGTGTTGTTGGAGCTACACCCATCCAGGTAGGTGGGGAGTTTCCATCACACTCCTGACTTGTGTCGTATCAATGTTGGACAGACTTTGGTGTGTCAGGAGGTGAGTTATTCACCACAGTATCCCCAGTCTGTGACCTGTTCTTGTAGCCACTGTGTTTATGTAGTGAGTCTATTTGAGTTTCTGGTCAACGGTAACCCCCAGGATGTTTACATTATGATTTCTCTGTCATATATTTGCCCCTTCACTCAGCCTGTCCAAATCACACTGCAGAGTCTCTACATTTTCCTCACAGCTCACCCCCCCCACTCAGTTTTCTGACACCTGCAAACTTGTAGACAATAAATTCAGTTCACTTTTCTAAATCATAAATCAATATTGTGAATAGCTCAAGTCCAAGCACTGATCCCTGTAGTACCCCACTAATTGCTGTGTGTCTTTTAGAATATGACTCATTTATTGTGACTCTTTGTTACCTGTTTGACAATCAGTTCTCAATCCATTTCATTGCAATATCCCAAACTCATGGACTTTAATTTTTCATGTCAATCTCTTCTGTGGCTCCTCATCAAAAGCCTTCTGAATGTAACTTAGTGTTTGCAGCAAAAATACCAAATCTGAATTGAAATGATGAGAAGGCCAGTGACTCATTAAATTCCTGGTCCATATCGATGTGATTTAACTGTGTTTCCCTGATTTTTTTCAATCTTTTTCTTCCCTTAACAGCCATGTCTGGTCTGTCTTGTGTGACTGCCTTCGTATGGGAGAGGAGAAATTCAAAAAGCGTAAAACCAGTTATAAATTGTGTTTCCATTCTACATTGGTGAAATCAAACAGTTTGTAATCAGTTTAAGTTCAGCTTGTTCAGTTCAGTTACCTGGTCTGTGTTTGCATTTGCCCTGAGTTTCACGGTCAGGCAAATCGGGGACTTTGGACTGTTTGAATAAACCTTTCTCCAATGCGACAACTCCTGGAATAGTGGGCTTGACTTCCAGAGAGTCATGACAATGTGGAATTTTAAATTATACATGTTGTCATTACACCTGTAATGTTTTGGCAAATAATCTGGGGTTAGGAACCATTGTCATTGCAATTGTTGCAGTGAATGTAACCGTCGCTGTATAATTCTCAGTGTAAATTCACTGACAATAAATCATAAACAAATATTACCAGATTCACTTCATGGAAAGCCTACTCAGTAACGTATGTTCACTAAAGGGTTAAGAAGAAGTTAGAAAAAAAAACATTGAAAGACAAGAAATGGAATAAGGAATGTGTTCAAACTGCTGTCCCCTATCTGATAAGAGAGAACCATGTTGAACTTCCTCTTTATTGACAGTTTAATTTCTTTAACTCCTGAGAAATGAGTAATTAAAGAAGCGCAGTTGGCCGGGACACTTTACGTTTCGATGTATTAACTGGATGTACAATAAACTGCATGGATACACAGGGTTGGCGCTTTGTTGAGATGATCAGTGGAACTGTATTTACTGTGACTCAGTCCCGCTGTGTTGCTTTGGGGGACTGTTTGCTTTGGAGAAGTTTAACTAGTTGTATATGACCTTTACATAGTTTGTGCTGCTGTGGAGTTTGTGAGGATTCTACAAGTTTGAACATTGACAGCTGGAGGCTAGTGTCACAAGGATAATTTATCACTTTCTGGGGATTGTGTGGTGCAGCTGACACAGAGCTCTACAAATGGGAACACAGACCAGAAAATGGAATGTTCCTCCCATCCTTTTCTGTCATTCATTTACTGGGAGAATGGGATTGAGGGACAGGCTACACCATTAAGGTGTGGATTTAAAGTAGGTTAGATTAGTCTGTGTTCACTGGGTCTCGTTAGGGTGGATTTGAAAGACAACCTCCTGTTTTGCAAAGTTGGTAAATTTACAGCTTTGTGATTCAGAGTGAGTTTCACCAATGGATCCATGCTGACACTCACATTAGTTCTCTATTCTCAAGCTGCCCCTTCACACTTGCTGAGAGTGTAGAGTGTTCTCCTGTGCTCCCACCATTTCCCAGCTGTTTAATGGACAGACAATACTGTGGGTCAAACTGCAAATTTCACCATCTATGGAGCAAAGAGAGGGTAACTGCAGGAACTATGATTTCAACAATTTGGTTGAGATAAGGTTTCCTTTTATAAACACCTGCTGCAAACTGAGCCCGGGAAACAGAAAAAGGGAAGCAACATTTGCTGCACAAAGTGGAATCTCACTGTTCCCAAAATCACAGGAATGTTCTGATGAAGAAGGAAGCCAATGGGCCCATTTTATCTGCACCAGCTCTGTGAGCATGTTAAATTGCCTTTTCCCCTCCAACCTGCACATTGGTTATGTTTAAATAACTATCCAATAGCCTGTTAAATTCCACAACTAGACCTTAAGACCAGAAGATATAAGAGCAGAATTAGGGCATTCAGCTCAATGGGTTGGTTCTGCCATTCAATGAGATCATGGCTGACCTGGTAGTCCCCATCTCTACTTTCCTAATTTTCCCCATAACCCTGGATTACATTCCTGATTAAAAATCTGTCGCTATCAGACTCAAAGTTACTTCTGGACTTAGTCTCAACAGCCCTCTGTGGAAAAATAATTCCTCAGATTCACTTCCTCTGAGAGTTGAAATTCCTCCTCATCTCCATCTTAAATCACAGACCCATTCCTGTGGGCTTTTGCCCTCTGGTCCCAGACGCTCCCACAAAGGGAAACAACCTCCTCTCCAGATTCACCCTGTCAAGGCCTAAAGAAACTGAGATGCTTCAAACCTTCTTTTCATTCTTAACTCCAATCGGGACAAGCCCTTCCCCTATAATGGAGGAAAAAAATCACATTAATATATTCAGGAATTAATAGCAGAATATTTGGACAATCATAATCGAATCAAGCGGAGTCAGTGTGGATTCATAAAAAGGAAATTGTGTCTGACTAATTTATTTGAGTTTTTCGAGAAAGTCTCTCGCAGAGTGGAGAGAGGGAACCAGTAAATGTGTCGTATTTAGACTTCCAGGACGGATTTGGAGAGGTACCTCACAAAAGGTTAATTCATTTGATAAGAGCCCACAATATTGGAGGCAGCATACTATTGGGGCTAGAGAAATGTTCATGGGCAGGAAACAGTGAAAAGGGATAAAGGGTTCATTTTCGGGTTGTGAACCATGAGCAGTGGGGTTCCACAGAGATCAGTGCTGGGAACACAACTGTTTACAATTTATATTAATGACTGGGAGAAGGGAAGTCAATGTACTGTTGGAATATTTGCAGGTGGCACAAAAATAGGTGAAAAGGCAGTTTGTGGGAGAGGCGCAAACAATTTACAGAGATATTGATAGGTTAAAAAAGTGCGCAAAAAACTGACAAATGGAGTGTAATGTGTGAAAATTTGAAGTTGATCATTTTGGAAGGGAGAACAAAATAACAGAATATTATTTAAATGGAGAGAAATTGCAGAAAGCTGCAACACAAAGGGACTTGGGTAAACTTATGCACAAAACTCAGAAACACAGTGTTCACAGGTAATCAGAAAGGCTAATGGAATTTTGGTCATTATTTTAAGGGGGTTAGAGTGTAATAGTCAGGAAGTCTCACTGCAACGGGACAAGGTGCTGGTGGGCCCACTTCAGGTGTACTGTCAGCAGTTTTGGTTCACCTTATTTAAAGAAAGATTTATTTCATTGGAGGCAGTTCAGAGAAGGTTCACGTGGATGATCCCTGGTATGGAGGGATTGTCTTATGAGCAAAGGCTGAACAGGTTGGAACTCTACTCACTTGAGTTTAGAAGAATGAGAGGTGATCTGTTTGAGGTGTACAGGGTTCTTAAGGGGGCTTGACAGAGTAAATGCTGACAGGATGTTTCCCCTCATGGGCGAGTCTCAGACCAAAGGCCATAGTCTCAGAATTAAGGGGCACCAATTTAAGACTGAGACGAGGAAGAATGTCTTCTCTAACAAGATTGTGAGACTTTGGGCTCCTTGCTCCAGAGAGCTGTGGGAGCAGAGTCCTTGTGTATGTTTAAGACTGAGATTGATAACTTCAATCTGGAGTGGGAATCTGGGGTGGGAATCAGAGCCATATGTCTGAGAGGGGATCAGTTGCAGACATGACAGTGACAGGATATGTTGAATTGAAAAGGAAGGTTTCTCACGCGATGAAACAAAGGAATTGGTTAAAGTGTGTATGCTTTAATGCAAGGAGTGTCCGAAATAAGAGTGATGAACTTAGAACATGGATCAGTACTTGGGATACGATGTTGTGGCCATAATGGAGACGTGGGTTTCACTGGGGCAGGAATGGTTGCTTGATGTTCCAGGGATTAGAACATTTAAAAAGTACAGTGCGGGTGGAAAAAGAGGAGGGGGTGTCGCATTGCTAATCAGAGAGTGCATCACAGCTACAGAAACAAAGGTTGTTGAGGAAGGTTTGTCTACTGTGTCAGTATGGGTGGAAGTTAGGAACAGCAAGGGAACAGCGACCGCATTGGGGGTTTTCTACAGACCACTAATAGCAGTAGAGAGATTGAAGATTTCATAGGTGGGTAGATTCTGGAAAAATACAAAAGTAGCAGGGTTATTGTTATAGGTGATTTCAACTTTCCCAATATCGACTGGAACCTCCTAAGTGTAGATGGTTTGGATGGAGCCAATTTTGTCAGGTGTGTTCAGGAGAGTTTCCTTACTCAGTATGTAGACAGATCGACGAGGGGAGAGGCCATTTTGGATTTGGTGCTCGGCAATGAGCCAGGACAAATGTCAGATCTCGCGGTGGGAGAGCAGTTTGGTGACAATGATCACAACTGCCTCACATTTAGCATAGCCTTGGAAAATGAAAGAGCAATTACTGAGGGAAGATATTCAATTGGAGAAAAGGAAATTATGACGCTATCAGACAGGAGTTGGGATGTATAGACTGGGAGCAATTGTTCCACAGAAAGGGCACAGCAGACATGTGGAGACTATATAAGCAGCAGTCGTTGCAAGTGATGCACAAATTTGTTCCTCTGAGGCAGGTAAGAAGATTGAGGAACATTGGATGACGAGAACAGAGGAACTTCTTGTCAAAAGGAAGAAGGCAGCTTATGTAAGGTGGAGGGAGCAAGGATCTAGCACAGCTCTAGAGGATTACAGGCTTGCAAGAAAGGAGCTCAGAAATGGACTGAGGAGAGCCAGGAGGGGGCACGAAAATGGCTTGGCAAGAAGGATTAGGGAGAACCCAAAGGTGTTTTACTCATATGTGAGGAATAAGAGAATGATCAGGGAAAAGGTAGGGCCAGTCAGGTATAGCGGAGGGTACTTGTGCGTCAGTCTGAGCAGATAGGGGAAGCCCTAAATGAGTTTTTTTGCTTCAGTTTTCACGAAGGAAAGGGAACTTGTTGTAAATGAAAACTTAGAGGAGCTGGGATACAGTCTTGACCAGATCAAGATTGATAAAGTTGATGTGGTAGAAGTTTCGGAAAACATTAAGATTGATGAGTCCCCAGGGCCAGACCAGATTTATCCTAGGCTGCTCCAGGAAGCGAGAAAGGAAGTTGCTAAGCCACTGGCGAGGATATTTGCCTCCTCATTCTCCACGGGAGTCATACTGGAAGATTGGAAGGAGGCGAATGTTGCTCCTCTTTTCAAGAAGGGTAATAGGGAATTCGCTGGCAATTACAGACCAGTCAGTCTTATGTCTATGGTCAGCAAAGTTTTGGAAAGAATTCTGAGGGATAGGATTTATGACTATTTAGCAAAGCATAGTGTGATTAAAGGCTCGGGCGCCAATAACCACGCGGCCGCTGCAGCAATCGCCGCCGCAAACCATGACGCCACTTCCGCCCCCATCGACCATGCAGCCTCCGCGAGTGCCGCCCACACAACCGCCTCCACGATCACCAGGAAGACCATCGCTGACAGATTCGCGTCCTCCGCGGGGTTCGCAGCCTCCGCAGGGTCCACAGCCACTAGGAACAACACCGTTTCTGCCATCGCCGCAGCCACTTCTGCCCCCGGAGTTGCCGTCGCTGCATCCACTTCCGCCCCCAGTGACGTTACTCACCTGCACGACTACGCTGCATGATTCTCTGCCCCCGCACCAATCTCTGCCCCCATGCCTAACCCCGCCCCCACACCGATCTCCACCCCCACGCCCAACTCCGCCCGCACGCCTAACCCCGCCCCCACGCCGATCTCCGCCCGCACGCCTAACCCTGCCCCCACGCCGATCTCCGTCACCATGCCTAACCCCGCCCCCA